>NW_027205176.1:0-17023 GCF_024711535.1 Dipodomys merriami | reverse complement strand
TAAGGTGAGGGTAATGGTGATGGTGAGGGTTAGGGTTAGGTTGAGGTTTAGGGTTTGGTTTAGGTGTAGAGTTAGGGTTAGGGTGAGGGTGAGGTTTAGGGTTAGAGTTAGAGTTAGGGTGACGGTTAGGGTTAGGGTTAGGGTGAGGGTTAGGGGGAGAGTAAGGGTTAGTGTTAGGGTTAGAGTTAGGGTGAGGGTGAGTTTGTTTGTTAGTGTTAGGTCTAGGGTTAGGCTTAGATTTAGGCTGAGGGTGAGGGTGATGGTTAGGGTTAGGGTTAGTGTTAGGGGGAGGGTTCGGATGAGGGATAGGTTTAGGATTAGTGTTAGGGCAAGGGCCAGGGTGAGGGTGAGGTTTAAAGTTAGAGTTAGGGTGAGGTTTATGGTTAGGGTTAGGATGAGGCTTAGGGTTAGAGTTAGGGTTAGGTTGAGGCTGAGGGTGAGGGATAGGTTTAGGGTTAGTGTTAGGTTTAGGGTTAGGGTGAGGGTGAGGGTTAGGGTTAGGGTGAGGTTTAGGGTTAGGGTTAGAATTAGGCTGAGGGTGAGGCTGGGGTTGAGGGATAGGGTGAGGATGAGGGTTAGGGTTAGGGTGAGGGCTAGGGTTGGGTGAGGGTTAGTGAAAGGGTTAGCGTGAGGTTTAGGGTTAGGGTGATGGTTAGGGTTAGTGTGATGGTTAGTGTTAGGTTTAGGGTTATTTTTAGGGTTAGGGTAAGTGTTATAGTGAGGGTTAGCTTTAGGGTGAGTGTTATGGTTAGGGTGAGGGTTAGGGTTATGGTTAAGGTTGTTGTTAAGTTTAGGGTTAGGGTTACGGTTACTGTGTTGGTGAGGGTGCGGGTTACGGTTTGGGTTAGGATGAGGTTTAGGTTTAGGGTTAGGGATAGAATTAGGGTTAGGGAGACAGTGAGGTTTAGGGTTAGAGTTAGGGTTTGTGATAGGGTTAAGTTTAGGGTGAGGTTTAGGGTTAGGCTTAGGCTTAGGCTTACGCCCAGCATGAGTGTGAGGGTTAGGTTTAGTGTGATGGTTCTGATTAGGATTAGTGTTATTGTTATTGTTAGGGTCAGAGTTGTAGTGAGGGTGAGGGTGCAGGTGAGGGTGAGGGTTAGGGTTAGGGTGGGGTTTACGGTTAGGGTTAGGGTTAGGGTTAGGTTGAGGGTGAGGTTTAGGGTTAGATTTAGGGTTAGTGTTAGGATAAGTTTTAGTGTTAGAGTTAGGGTTAGGGTGAGGCTGAGGGTGAGGTTTAGGGTTAGATTTAGGGTTAGTATTAGGATAAGTTTTAGTGTTAGAATTAGGGTTAGGGTGAGGCTGAGGGTGAGCGTTAGGTTTAGAATTAATGTTAGGATTAGGCTTATGGTGAGGGTTAGGTTGAGGGTGAGGGTTAGGGTTAGGGTTTGGAGTAGGTTTAGGGTTAGGATTAGGGTGAGTGTGAGGTTTTGGGTTAGGGTTAGGGATAGGCTTAGGGTTAAGGTGAGGTTGAGGGTTAGGGTTAAGGTTAGCGTGAGGTATAGGGTAAGGGTTAGGGTGAGTGTGAGGGTTAGGGTTAGGGTTAGGCTTAGGATTAGGCTGAGGGTGAGGGTGTGTGTTAGGGTTAGGATGAGGTTTAGGGTTATGGGGAGGGTTATTATGAGGGTTAGGGTTAGGTTTAGGGTTAGGATGAGGGTGATTGTGTGTGTTAGGGTTAGGTTTAAGGTTAGGCTTAGGGTTAGTCTGAGGGTGAGTTTGAGGGTTAGGGTTAGAGTTAGGGTGAGGGTTAGGGTAAGGCTTAAAGGCAGGGTTAGGAAGAGGGTTAGGGTAAGATTTAGTGTTTGGTGAGGGCTAGGGTGAGGGTGAGGTTTAGGGTTAGGTTTGGAGTGAGGGTTAGGTTTAGGGTAAGGGTGAGAATTAGGGTTCGGTTTAAGTTTAGGGTTAGGTTGGGGGTTAGGGTAAGGGTTACGGTGAGGATGAAGGTTAGGGTTAGGTTGAGGTTAGGGTTCGGATTAGGGTAGGTTGAAGGTGACGGTGAAGGTTAGGTTTAGTGTTAGGGTGAGGGTTAGGATGAGGGTTAGGCTTAGGATTAAGGTTTTGGTGAGTGCTAGGGTGAGGGTGAGATTTAGGTTAGGGTTAGGGTGAGGTTTAGTGTTAGGGTAAATGTTAGGGTTAGGGTGAGGGTGAGGTTTAGGGTTAGAGTTAGGGTTAGGTTGAGGCTGAGTTTGAGGGTTAGTTTTAGTGTTAGTGTTAGATTTAGGGTTAGGATGAGGTTTAGGTTGAGTGTGAGGGTTAGGCTTAGGGTTAGGATTATGTTTAGGGTCAGGGTTAGGGTGAGTGTGAGCAATATGTTTAGGGTTAGGGTTCGGCTTAAGGTTAGACTGAGGGTGAGGTTGGGGGTGAGGTTTAGGTTTAGGGTGAGTGTGAGGGTTACGGTTAGGTTGAGAGTTAGGGTTAGAATTATGGTTAGGGTGAGGGTTAAGGTTAGGGTTAGGGTGAGGGTAAGGATGAGGATTAGGGTTAGAATTAGGGTTAGGGTGAGGGCTAGGGTGAGGTTGATGTTTAGGGTTAGTGTTAGATTAAGGTTTAGGGTTAGGGTTAGGGTGAGGATTAGGTTGAGGGTTAGGGTTAGAGTGAGGGTGAGGATTAGGGTTAGGCTGAGGGTTAGGTTTAGGATTAGGGTTAGCTTGAGTGTGAGTATTAGCATTAGGGGTAGGGTTAGGGTTAGGATTAGTGTTATAGTTAGGGTTAGTGTTAGAGTTATTGTGAGGGTGACGGTGAGGGTGAGGGTTAGGGTTAGGGTTAGGTTGAGGTTTAGGGTTAGGGTTTAGGATTAGGGTTAGGGTGAGGGTGTGGTTTAGGGTTAGATTTAGGGTTAGTTGGGGGGTTAGGTCGAGGGTGTGGGTTAGGTTTACTTTTAGGATTAAGGTTAGGCTGAGTGTTAGGTTGAAGTTTAGGGTTACGGTTAGGTTTAGGTTTAAGATTAGGGTGAGGGTGAGGGTGAGTGTGAGTGTTAGGGTTAGGGTTAGGTTTAGGCTTAGGGTGAGGATTAGGGTTAGTGTTAGAGTAAGGTTTAGGGTTAGGGTTAGGATTAGGGTGAGGATTAGGATGAGGGATAGTGTTACGGTGAGAGTTAGGTTTAGCGTTAAGGTTAGGGTTAGGGTTAGGTTTAGGTTGAGGTTGAGTGTTAGCATTAGGGTTAGGTTAGGGTTAGGGTTAGGTTTAGCGTTAGGATTACTGTTATTGTTAGGGTTAGGGTTAGAGTTATGGTGAGGGTGAGGGTCAGGGTGAGTGTTAGGATTTGGTTGAGGTTTAGGTTGAGGCTTAGTGTTAGCGTTAGGGTTGAGGTTAGGATTAGATTAGGGTGAGCCTGAGTGTGAGGTTTAGGGTTAGGCTTAGGCTTAGGCTTAGGGTTAGGCTGATGGTGACGGTGGGGGTGAGGATTAGGGTTAGGGTGATGGTTACACTTAGGGTTCAGGTGAGGGTCAGTTTTAGGCTCAGGGTTAGAGTTAGGGTTAAGGTGAGGTTGAGGTTTAGCTGTAGAGTTAGGGGTAGGGGGAGGGTTAGGGTTAGAGTGAGGGTTAGGGTGAGGGTGACGGTAAGGGTAAAGTTGAGGGTTAGGCTGAGGGTGAGGGTTAAGGGAAAGGTGAGGTTTAAGGTTAGGGTGAGTGTTAGGGTTAGGGATAGGGTGAGGGTGAGGGTTAGATTGAGGATTAGTTTTAGGGTTAATGTGAAGTTTAGGGTGAGGATGGGGTTTAGGGTTAGGGCGACGTCTAGGGAAAGGGTGAGTTTTAGGGTTAGTGTTAGGGTGAGGTTTATGGTTAGGGTAATGTTTAGGGTTAGTGTGAGGTTTAGTGTT
The DNA here is from genome assembly GCF_024711535.1 of Dipodomys merriami. Taxonomy (NCBI): domain Eukaryota; kingdom Metazoa; phylum Chordata; class Mammalia; order Rodentia; family Heteromyidae; genus Dipodomys; species Dipodomys merriami. Next base: position 13,206 of record NW_027205176.1, on the reverse strand, counting down.
AGGGTTAGGGTTAGTGTTAGGGTGAGGGTAAGCGTTATGTTGAGGGTTAGGGTGAGGGTTAGGGTTAGGGTTAGGGTTATTGTTAGTGTTAGGGTTAGAGTTAAGGTTATGGTAAGGGTGAGGGTGAGGGTTAAGATTAGGGCAAGGATGAGGTTTAGTTATAGGGTTAGCGTTAGGGTTTGGGTCAGGGTGAGTTTAGTGTTAGAGTTAGGGTTAGGGTGTGGCTGAGGGTGAGTGTTAGGGTTAGGATTAATGTTAGGGTTAGGCTTATGGTGACGATTAGGTTGAGTGTGAGGGTTAGAGTTAGGGTTAGGCGTAGGATTAGGGTTAGTGTTAGGGTGAGTGTGAGGGTTAGGGTTAGGGTTAGGGATAGGCATAGGGTTAGGCTGAGGTTGAGGTTGAGGGTTAGTTTTAGGGAGAGTTTTAGGGTTAGGGTTAGGGTGAGTGTGAGGGTTAGGTTTAGGGTTAGGCTTAGGGTTAGGCTGAGGGTGAGGTTGATGGTAAGTTTTAGGGTTAGGGTGAGGGTTAGGGTAAGGGTTAGGGGGAGGGTGAGGAAGAGGGTTAGGGTTAGGATTAGGGTTGGGTGAGGGCTAGGGTGAGGTTGAGGTTTAGGTTTAGGTTTAGGGTGAGGTTTAGGGTTAGGGTTACGGTGAGAGTTAGGGTTGGGTTTAAGTTTAGGGTTAAGTTGAGTGCTAGGGTAAGGTTTTCTGTGACGGTGAGGGTGAGGGTTAGGTTGAGGGTTAGGATTCAAATTAGGGTTAGGGTGAGGGTGAGGGTGAGGTTAAGTTTAGTGTTAGGCTGTGGGTTAGTTTGAGGGTTAGAGTTAGTATTAGGGTTAGGTTGAGGGCTAGGGTGAGGGTGAGGTTTAGGGTTAGGTTTAGGGTGAGGTTTAGGGTTAGGGTTAATGTTAGGGTCATGCTGTGTTTTAGATTTAGAGTTAGGGTTAGGGTAAGGTTGAGGTTGAGGGTTAGGTTTAGAATTAGTGTTAGATTTAGGGTTAGGTTGAGGTCGAGGGTTAGGCTTAGTGTTAGGATTAGGTTTAGGGTAAGGGTTAGGGTTAGTGTGTGCGTTAGGGTTAGGGTTAGGGTTAGGCTTAGGGTTAGGCTGAGGGTGAGGTTGAGTGTGAGGGTTAGGGTTAATGTGAGGGTTAGGGTTAGGGTTAGGGTTCGGTTATGTTTAGGGTTAGGGTGAGGGTTAGGGTCAGGGTTACGATGAGCTTGAGGTTTATGGTTAGGTTGAGAGTTAGGGTTAGGGTTAGGGTAAGGGTGAGGGTTAAGTTTAGGTTTAGGGTGAGGTTTAAGGATAGGATTAGGCTTAGGGTGAGGGCTAGGGTGAGGGTGAGGGTTAGGGTTAATGTTAGATTAAGGTTTTTGGTTTGGTTTAGTGTTAGGTTTGGGTTAGGTTGAGGTTTAGGGTTAAGGTGAGGGTGAAGATTATGGTTAGGGTGAGGGTTAGGGATAGTATTAGTGTTAGCATGAGGGTGAGTGTTAGTATTAGGGTTAGGATTAGGGTGAGGGTTATGTTTAGGGTTAGGATTAGTGTTATTGTTAGGGATAGGGTTAGAGTTATGTTGAGGGTGAAGGTGAGGGTGAGGGTGAGGGTTAGGTTTAGGGTGAGGTTTAGGGATAGGGTTAGTATGAGGGTTAGGGTAAGTTTGAGGTTTAGGTTTAGATTTAGGGTTAGTTGGAGGGTTATGTCGAGGGTTAGGGTTAGGGTTAGTTTTAGGTTTAAGGATGGGGTGAAGGTTAGGTTGAGGTTTAGGGTTGTGGTTAGGGTTAGGATTAGGGTGAGGATGAGGGTGAGTGTGAGGGTTAGGGTTAGGGTTTGGGTTAGGCTTAGGTTTAAGCTGAGGGTGAGGGTGGGGTTCAGGATTAGGTTTAGGGTGATGGTTAGGGTTAGTGTTAGGGTGAGTGTTAGGATGAGGGTTAGAATAAGTATTAGGGTTAGGGTGAGGTCTAGGGTGAGGGTGAGTGTTAGGTTTAGTGTGATGTTTAGGTTTATGTTTAGGGTGAGGGTTAGGATGAGGTTTAGGGTTAGGGTGAGGTTTAGGGTGAGGATGATGGTAAGGGTAAAGGTGAGGTTTAGGCTGAGGGTGAGGGTTAAGTGAAGGGTGAGGGTTAGGGTTAGGTTTAGGGTTAGGGTGAGGTTTAGATTGAGGATTAGTGTTAGGGTTAGTGTGAGGTTTAGGGTGAGGATGAGGGTTAGGGTTAGTGTGAGTGTGAGGGTTAGTGTTAGGGTTACGGTGAGGTCTAGGGTGAGGGTGAGGGTTAGGATTAGGGTTAGGGTTAGGGTGAGGTTTAGGATTAGGGTGAGGTTTAGGGTTAGTGTGAGGTTTATGGTTAGATTTAGGGTGAGATTTAGTGTTAGGATGAGGGTTAGGGTTAGGGTGAGGGTTATGGTTAGGGTGCGGGTTAGGGTTATTGTTAGGGTTATTGTTAGGTTTAGGGTTATGGTTAGGTTGAGTGTGAGGGTTACGGTTAGGGTTAGGGTTACCCGTAGTTTTAGGCTGAGGGTTTGGTTGAGGGTGATGGTTAGGTTTAGTTTGAAGGTAATGGTTAGGGTTAGGTTTAGTGTTAAGGATATGGTTAGAGGTATTGTTAGGGTGAGGGTGAGGTTTAGGCGTAGGGTTAGTTTTAGACTGAGGTTTAGGGTGAGTATTAGGGTTAGGGTGATGGTTAGGGTAGGGGTGACGGTAAGGGTAAACGTGAGGGTTAGGTTGAGGGTGAGGGTTACGGTAAGGTTGACTATTAGGGTTTAGTTGAGGGTTAGGTTTAGGGTTAGGGTGCGAGTTAGGGTTTGCGTTAAGTTTAGGGTTAGGGTGAGGTTTAGATTAAGGATTACAGTGAGGGTGAGGGTTAGGGTTATTTTGAGTGTTAGGGTTAGGATTAGGGTTAGGGTTAGGGTGAGGTTTAGGGTTAGTGTTAGGGTGAGGGTAAGGAAGAAGTATTGGGTTAGAATTAGGGTTAGGGTGAGGTCTAGGGTGAGGATGAGGTTTAGGGTTAGGATTAGGGTGAGGTTTAGGGTTAGGGTTATTTTTAGGGTGAGGGTGAGGTTCAAGTGTAGGGTTAGTGTTAGGGTTAAGTTTAGGGTGAGAGTTAGGTTGAGGTTTAGGGTTAGGGTTAGGATTAGGGTTAGGGTGAGGGTTAGGGTTAGATTGAGGATTAGTGTTAGGGTTAGTGTGAGGTTTAGTGTGAGGCTGAGGGTTAGGGTTAGGGTAAGAGCTAGGGTGAGGCTGAGGGTTAGGGTTAGTGTTAGGGTGAGTTTTAGGGTTAGGGTTATGTTTAGGGTTAGTGTGAGGGTTAGTTTTAGGGTGACGGTTAGTGTTAGGGTGAGGGTTAGGGTCAGGGTGACGGTTATTTTTAGGGTGAGGGTGAGGGTTAGAGTTAGGGTTAGGATTATTGATAGGGTTCGGGTTAGGTTGAGGGTGAGATTTAGGGTTAGAATTAAGGTTAGTGTAAGGGTTAGGGTTAGGGTAAGGGTTAGGGTTAGGATTAGGCTTAGGCTTATGCTTAGGCCGAGCATCAGGGTGAGGGTTAGGGTTCGGTATAGGGTGAGGGTTAAGGTTAGGGTTAGGGTGAGTGTTAGGATGAGGTTTAGGGTTAGGATTAGGGTTAGAGTGAGGGCTAGGGTGAGGGTTAGTGTGAGGCTTAGGTTTAGGGATGTGGATAGGTTTAGGATTAGTGTTTGGGTGTGGGTGAGTGTGAGGATTAGGGTTAGGGTAAGGGTTAGGGTGAGCGTTAGGGTTCGGTTTAAGTTTAGGGTCAGGGTGACTTTTAGGGTAAGTGTTACGGTGATGGTGAGTGTTAGGTTTAGGTTGAGGGTTAGGGTTAGGATTAGGGTTAGGGTGAGGGTGAGGGTGAGGGTTAGGGTTAGTGTTAGGGTAAGGGATAGGATCCGGGTTAGGATTAGGATTAGGGTGAGGGCTATGGTGAGGGTGAGGTTTAAGTTTAGGTTTAGTGTGAGATTTAGGGTTAGGGTTAGGGTGAGTGTGAGATTTAGGGTTAGACTTGGGGTTAGTGTTAGGGTTAGGATTAGGGTGAGCATTAGGGTTAGGGTTAGTGTTAGGCTTAGGCTGAGGCTTAGGCTGAGGGTTAGGGTTAGGGATAAGGTAATGTTTAGGGTTAGGGTAAAGATTAGGTTTTAGATGAGGGTGAGGTTTATGGTTATATTTAGGGTTACTTGGAGGGTTAGGTCGAGGGTGAGGCTTAGGGATAGTGTTAGGGTTAAGGTTAGGGTTATGGTTAGGGTTAGTGTGAGGATTAGTGTTAGGGTTAGGGTTAGTTTTAGGGTGAGGGTAAGTGTTAGGCTGAGGGTTTGTGTTAGGGTGAGTGTTATGGTTAGGGTGAGTGTTAGGATTAGGGTTAGGGTTATTGTTAGGGTTAGGTTTAGGGTTTTGGTTACGGTGAGGGTGAGGTTTAGGGTTAGAGTTAGGATGAGGTTTAGGGTTTGGTTTAGGGTTGGAGTTAGGGTTAGGATGAACGTGAGGTTTACGTTTAGAGTTAGGGTGAGGGTGAGGGTTAGGGTTAGGATTAGGGTAAGGGTTAGGATGAGGATGAGGTTTAGGGTTAGTGTTAGGGTTAGGGTGAAGTGGAGGGTGAGTGTAAGGGTGACAGTTAGTGTTAGGTTTAGGGTTAAGGTAAGGGTCAGGGTTAGGGTGAGTGTGAGGATGAGGGTTAGGGTTACCGTGAGGGTTAGGGTTAGGGTTAGGAGGAGGGTTAGGGTGAATTTCAGGATTAGGATTAGGGTTAGGGTGAGGGCTAGGGTGAGGGTGAGGTTCAGGTTTAGGGTTAGGGTGAGGTTTAGGGTTAGGGTTTGGGTTAGGGTTAGGGTGAGGGTGAGGTTTAGGGTTAGAGTTAGGGTTAGGCTTAGGCTTAGGGTTAGGCTGAGAATGAGTGTGAGGCTGAGGGTTAGTGTTACGGTGAGGGTTAGGGTAAGAGTTAGGGGTTGGGTTAGTGTTAGGGTGAGGGTGAGGTTTACGGTTAGAGTTAGGGGTAGGATGAAGCTGAGGTTGAGGGTTTGGGTTAGGCTTAGTGTTAGATTTAGGGTTAGGGTGAGGGTTAGGTTTATGGTAAGTTTAAGGCTTAGGTTTAGGATTAGGTTTAGGGTAAGGGTTAGGGTGAGTGTGAACATTAGGACTAGGGTTAGGGTTTGGCTTAGGGTTAGGCTGAGGGTGATGGTTAGGGTTAAGATAAGTGTTAGATTAAGGTTTAGGGTTAGGGTTAGGGGTGAGAGTTAGGGTTTGTGTATGTTTAGGGTTAGGGTGAGGGTTAGGATTACGGCTAAGGTGAGCTTGAGGTTTAGGATTATGTTGAGGATTAGGCTTAGGGTTAGGGCTAGGGTGAGGGTTAAGGTTCAGGTTAGGATGAGGGTAAGGTTGAGGATTAGGGTTAGGATTAGGGTTAGGCTGAGGGCTAGGGTGAGGTTGAGGGTTAGGGTGAGGGTAAGTTTGAGGGTTAGGTTTACCGTCAGGGTGATGATTAGGGTTAGGGTGAGGGTTAGGTTTAGGATTAGGGTTAGCCTGAGGATGAGTGTTAGGATTAGTGTTAGGGTTAGGTTTCGGGTTAGGATTAGTGTTATTGTTAGGGTTAGGGTTAGAGTTATGGTGAGGGTGAGTGTGAGGGTGAGGGTGAGGATTAGGGTTAGGGTGAGGTTTAGTGTTAGGGTTAGGATTAAGGTTAGGGTGAGAGTGAGGGTTCGGGTTAGGGTGAGTGTTAGGGTTAGGGTGAGGGTGAGAGTTAGGGTTAGGGTAAGTGTTAGGTTTAGGGTTAGGGTGAGAGTTAGGGTTCGGTTATGTTTAGGGTTAGGGTGAGGGTTAGGGTTAGGGTTAGGGTGAGAGTTAGGGTTCAGTTATGTTTAGGGTTAGGGTGAGGGATAGGGTTAGGGTTACGGTGAGCATGAGGTTTAGGGTTAAGTTGTGGATTCGGCTTAGGGTTAAGCCTAGGGTGAGGGTTAAGGTTAGGCTGAGGTTGAGAGTAACGGTGAGGTTTAGGGTTAGGATTAGGGTTAGGGTGAGGGTGAGGTTTAAGGTTAGAGTTAGGGTTAAGCTGAGGCTGAGGGTGAGTGTTAGGGTTAGGTTTAGGATTAGGATTAGGGTAAGGTTTAGGGTGAGTGTGAGTGTTAGGGTTAGGGATAGGCTTAAGGTTACACTGAGGGTGAGGGTGAGGGTGAGGTTTAGGGTTAGGATTAGGGTTAGGGTGAGGGTGAGTGTGTGTGTTAGAGTTAGGTTTAGGGTTTGGCTTAGGGTTAGGCTGAGGGTGAGGTTGAGGGTAAGGGTTAGTTTTAGGGTGAGGGTTAGAGTAAGGGTTAGGGGGAGGGTTAGGATGAGGTTTAGTGTTAGGATTAGGGTTAGGCTGAGGGCTAGGGTGAAGGGGAGGTTTAGGTTTAGGGTCAGGGTGAAGTTTAGTGTTTGGGTTAGGGTTAGGATGATGATGAGGGTCAGGGTTAACCTTTGGATTAATATTAGGCTTAGGCTTAAGGTGAGGTTTAGGTTGAGGGTTAGGATTAGGGTTAGGACTAGGATTAGGGTTAGGGTGATGGTGAGGATTAGGGCTAGGGTTAGGGAAAGGCTTAAGGTTAGGCTGAGGTTGAGGGTGAGTGTTAGGGTTAGGGTGAGGTTTAGGGTTAGGGTTAGGGTGAGTGTGAGGGTTAGGGTTAGGCTTAGGTTTAGGATTATGCTTAGGGTGAGGGTGTGGTTTAGTGTTAGGGTTAGGGGGAGGTTTAGGATGAGGGTTAGTGTTAGGGTGAGGTTTAGGGTGAGGGTGAGTGTGTGTGTTATGGTAGGTTTATGGTTAGGCTTAGGGTTAGGCTGCGGGTGAGGTTGAGGCTGAGGGTTAATGTTAGGGTGAGAGTTAGGATAAAGGTTAGGGGGAGGGTTAGGAAAAGGGATAGGGTTAGGATTAGGTTTGGGTGAGACTAGGGTGAGAATGAGGTTTAGGGTTAGGGTTAGCTTGAGGGTTAGGATTATGGTAAGGGTGAGAGTTAGTGTTTGGGTTAAGTTTAGGGTTAGGTTGAGGGTTAAGGTAAGGGTTACGTTAAGGGTAAGGGTTAGGGTTAGATTGAGGGTGAGGGTTCGGATTGGGGTTAGGGTGAGCGTGAGGGTTATGGTTAGTGTTAGGGTGAGGGTTAGGATGAGGGTTAGGGTTAGGATTAGTATTAGGGTGAGGCCTAGGGTTAGGGTGAGGTTTAGTGTTAGGGGTAGGGTTAGTGTTAGGGTGAGGGTGACGTTTACATTTATAGTTAGGTGTAAGATGAGACTGAGGTTGAGGTTTAGGGTTAGGCTTAGTGTTAGATTTAGGGTTAGGGTGAGGATAAGGTTGAGGGTGAGTGTTAGGATTAGGTTTAGGGTAAGGGTTAGGGTGAGTGTGAGCATTAGGGCTAGGGTTAGGGTTTGGCTTAGGGTTAGGCTGAGGGTGAGGGTGAGGATGAGGGTTAGGGTTAGTGTTAGATTAAGGTTTAGGGTTAGGGTTAGTGTTAGGGTGAGGGTTAAGTTGAGAATGAGGTTTAGGGTGACGTTGAGGATTAGGCTTAGGGTTAGGGCTAGGGTGAGTGTTAAGGTTAGGGTTAGGGTGAGGGTTAGGATGAGGATTAGGTTTAGGATTAGGGTTAGGGTGAGGGCTAGGGCTAGGGTGAGTGTGAGGGTTAGGGTTAGTGTTAGATTAAGGTTTAGGGTTAGGTTTAGGGTTAGGGTGAGGGTAAGTTTGAGGGTTAGTGTTAAGGTCAGGGTGATGATTAGGGTTAGGGTGAGGGCTAGGTTTTAGTATTAGGTTTAGCCTGAGGATGAGTGTTAGGATTAGTGTTAGGGTTAAGGTTAGGGTTAGGTTTCGGTTTTGGATTAGTGTTATTGTTAGGGTTAGGGTTAGAGTTATGGTGAGGGTGAGGGTGAGGGTGAGGGTGAGGGTTAGGGTTAGGGTGAGGTTTAGCGTTAGGGTTAGGATTAGGGTTAGTGTGAGTGTGAGGGTTAGGTTTAGGGTGAGTGTTAGGGTTAGGGTTAGGGTGAGAGTTAGGGTTTGGTTATGTTTAGGGTTAGGGTGAGGGTTAGGGTTAGGGTTACGGTGAGCATGAGGTTTAGGGTTAGGTTGAGGATTAGGCTTAGGGTTAATGCTAGGGTGAGGGTTAAGGTTAGGCTTAGGGTGAGGGTAAGGATGAGGATTAGGTTTAGGATTAGGGTTAGGGTGAGGGCTAGGGTGAGCTTGAGGGTTAGGATTAGTGTTAGATTAAGGTTTAGGTTTAGGGTTAGGGTTAGGGTCAGGGTTAGGTTGAGGGTTAGGGTTACAGTGATGGTGAGGATTAGGGTTAGGGTTAGGATAAGGGTTAGCATGAGGTTGAGTGTTAGTATTACAGTTAGGGTTAGGGTTAGGGTTAGGTTTCGGTTTAGGATTAGTGTAATTGTTAGGGTTAGGGTTCGAGTTATGTTTAGGGTGAGGGTGAGGGTGAGGGTTAGGGTTAGGGTTATGGTGAAGTTTAGGGTTAAGGTTAGGATTAGGGTTAGTTTGAGGGTGAGTTTTAGGGTTAGATTTAATTTTAGTTGCAGGGTTAGGTCGAGGGTTAGGGTTAGGTTTAGTTTTAGGGTTAAGTTTAGGGTGAGGGTTAGGTTGAGGTTTAGGGTTATGGTTAGTGTTAGGGTTAGGATTAGGATGAGGGTGAGGGTGAGTGTTAGGGTTAAGGTTAGGGTTAGCCTTAGGCTTAGGCTTAGGCTGAGTGTGAGGGTGGGTGTGAAGATTAGGTTTAGGGTGATGGTTAGCATTAGGGCTAGGTTGACGGTTAAGATGAAGGTTAGGATTAGGATTAGAGTTAGGATGAGGGCTAAGGTGAGGGTGAGGGTTAGGGTAAGTTTTCAGCTTAGGCTAAGGTTTAGGATGAGCATGAGTTTGAGGGTGAGTGTTAGGGTTAGGGTGATGGTTAGGTTTATGGTTAGGGTGAGGGTTAGGATGAGGTTTAGGGGAAGGGTGAGGGTTAGGGTGAGGATGATGGTAAGGTTAAAGATGAGGTTTAGGCTGAGGGTGAGGTTTAAGATAAGAATGAGCGTTAGGGTTAAGTTTAGGGTTAGGGTAAGGGTTAAGGTTAGGGTTAGATTGAGGGTTAGATTGAGGATTAGGGTTAGCGTTAGTGTGATCTTTAGGGTGAGGATGAAGGTTAGGGTTAGGGTCAGGGTGATGGTTAGAATTAGGGTTAGGGTGAGGGCTAGGGTGAGGGTGAGAATTAGGGTTAGGGTTAGGGTTAGGGTGAGGTTTCGGATTAGGGTGAGGTTTAGAGTTAATGTGAGGGTTAGTGTTAGGGTTAGGGTTAGCGTTAAGTTGCGGGTTATGTTTAGTGTGAGGGTTAGGTTTAGGGTTAGGGTTATTGTTAGGTTTAGGGTTAGGGTTACGGTTACGGTGATGGTGAGGTTTAGGGTTACAGTTAGGGTGAGGTTTAGTGTTAGTGTTAGGATTAGAGTTAGGGTTATGATGAGGGTGAGGTTTAGGGGTACAGTTAGGGTTAGGGTGAGGGTTAGGGTTAGGTGCGGGTTAGCGTGGGTGTGACAGTAAGGGTAAAGTTGAGAGTTAGGCTGAGGGTGAGGGTTACGGTAAGGGTGAGGGTTAGGGTTAGGGTGAGGGTTAGTGTTAGCTTTAGGGTGAGGTTGAGGGTTAGATTGAGGATTAGTGTTAGTGCTAGTGTGAGGTTTAGTGTGAGGATGAGGGTTAGGATTAGGGTGAAGGCTAGGGTGAGGGTGAGGGTTGGGGTTAGTGTTAGGCTGAGGTTTAGGTTTACGGTGATGTTTAGGGTTAGTGTGCGGGTTAGTGTTACGGTTAGGATTAGTGTTAGGTTGAGGGTAAGTGTTTGGGTGAGCATTAGGGTTAGGGTGAGGGTTATGGTTAGGGTGAGTGTTAGGGTTAGGTTTATGTTTATTGTTAGGGTTTGGGATAGTGTTACGGTTACGGTGAGGATGAGTGTGAGGTTTAGGTTTAGGGTGAGGTTTAGGGTTAGGGTTAGTGTTAGGGTGAGGTTGAGGTTTAGGGTTAGATTTAGGGTTATTGTTAGTGTGAGGGTTATTGTTAGCATTAGGGTTAGTGTTACAGTCAGGGTAAGTCTTAGGGTGAGGGTTTGGGTCAGGGTGAGGGTTATGGTTAGTCTGAGGGTTAGGATTAGGGTTAGGGTTATTGTTAGGGTTGGGTTTAAGTTTATGGTTATGGTACGGGTGAGGGTGAGGGTTAGTGTTAGGGTTAGGGTGAGGTTTAGAATGAGGGTGGGGTTTAGGGTTAGAGTTAGGGTTAGGGTGAGGGTTAGCTTGAGGGTTAGGGTTAGGGTTAGTGTTAGGTTTAGGGTTAGGGTGAGAGTTAGGAGGAGGTATAGGGTTAGTGTTAGGGTTAGGATTAGGGTTAGGGTGAGGGTGAGTGTGTGTGCTAGGTTTTGGTTTAGGGTTAGGCTTAGGGTTAGGCTGAGGGTGAGTTTGAGAGTGAGAGTTAGGTTTAGGGTTAGGGTAAGGGTGAGGGTGAGGTTTAGGGTTAGGGTTAGGGTGGGATTAGGATTAGGATTAAGGTGAGGGTGAGGGTAAGGTTTAGGTTTAGGGTTAGGATGAGGGTTAGCGTTAGGATTAGGGTTAGGGTGAGTACTAGGGTGAGGGTGATGGTTAGGTTTAGGGTGACGGTTAAGTTTACGGTTAGGGTGAAGTTTAGGATGAGGTTTAGGGTTAGGAGGAGGTTTAGGGTGAGGATAATGATAAGGGTAAAGGTGAGGTTTATGCTGGGGGTTAGGGTTAAGATAAGGATGAGTGTTAGGGTTAGGTTTAGGGTTAGGGTAAGGGTTACGATTAGGGTTATGATGAGGGTTAAATTGAGTTTTAGGGTTAGGGTTAGTGTAAGGATTAAGGTTAGGTTGAAGGTTAAGGTTAGGGTCAGGTTTAGGGTTAGGGTGAGGTTGAGTTTTTGTGGTGTCATTAGGGTTATGGTGAGAGTTAGGGTGAGGGTTAGGTTTAGGGTAAGGGTTCGCATGGGGGTGATGGTAAGGTTAAACGTGAGGGTTAGTCTGAGGTTCAGGGTTACAGTGGGGTGAGGTTTAGTGTTAGGGTGAGGGTTAGGGTTAGGGGAAGGGTGTGGGTGAGGGTTAGATTGAGGATTAGTGTTACGGTTAGTGTGAGGTTTAGGGTGAGGATGAGGGTTAGGGTTAGGGTGAGGGGTAGGGTGAGGGTGACGGTTAGGTTTAGGTTTAGGGTGAGGTTTAGGGTTAGGGTCATGATTAGGGTTAGTGTGAGGATTAGTGTTAGTTTTAGGGTTAGTGTTAGGGTGAGGGTAAGTGTTAGGGTGAGGGTTAGGGTCAGGGTGAGGGTTATGTTTAGGTTGAGTGTTAGGGTTAAGGTTAGGGTTAGGGTTATTGTTAGGGTTAGGGTTACGGTTACGGTGAGGGTGAGGGTGAGGGTGAGGGTGAGGGTTAGGGTTAGTATGAGGTTTAGGTTTAGGGTATGGGTTAGAGTTAGGGTTAGGGTGAGAGTGAGTTTTACGGTTAGAGTTAGGGGTAGTGTTAGGGTCAGTGTTAGGGTGAGGGTTTGGGTTAGAGTTACACTTAGGCTTAGGCTTAGGCTTAGGCCAAGCATGAGGGTGAGGGTTAGGGTTAGGGTTAGGGTGTGGGTTAGGGTTAGTTTTAGGGTGAGGTTTAGGATGAGGTTTAGGGTTAGGATTTGTCTTAGGGTGAGGACTAGTGTGAGGGTTAGGGCGAGGGTTAGTTTTAGGGATAGGGTTAGGTTTAGGGATAGGGTTAGGTTGAGTCTGAGGGTCAGTGTTAGGGTTAGGCTTAGGTTTAGGGTGAGGGTAAGGTTATGGTTTTGGTTAGGGTGAGGGTGATGCTGAGGATTAAGGATAGATTTAGGGTTGGGTTTAGTGTTAGTGTTAGGGTTAGGGTTATGGTTACAGTTAGGTTAGGGCTAGGGTTAGGCTTAGGTTTAGGCTGAGGGTGAGGGTGGGGTTGAGTATTAGGGTTAGGGTTAGGATTAAGGTTTTTGTTAGTGTAATTGTTAGGGTTAAGTTTGCACTGAGGTTGAGGCTGAAGGTGAGGATTATGGATAATATTAGGGTTAAGGTTAGGGTTAGTGTTATTTTTAGGGTTAGGTTTAGAGTTACGGTGAGATTGAGGGTGAGGGTTAAAGTTAGGGTTAGGGTGAGGTTTAGCGTGAGGTTTATGGTTAGGGTTAGGGTGAGGGTGAGGTTTAACATTAGAGTTAGTGTTAGGGGGAGGGTTAGGGGGAGGTTTAGGTTTATTGTTAGTGTTAGGGTTAGGGGATGATGAGGGTTAGGTTGAGGTTTAGGGATAGGGTTAGGTTTAGTATTAGGGTTAGGGTGTGGGTGAGTGTGACCGTTAGTGTGAGGGCTAGGCTTTGGCTTAGGGTTAGGCTCAGGATGAGGGTGGGGGTGAAGATTATGGTTAGGGTGATGGTTTGGGTTAGGGTTAGTGTTATTGTTAGGGTTAGGGTTAGAGTTACGGTGAGGGTGAGCGTGAGGGTTAGGGTTAGGTTTAGGGTTAGGGTTAGGATTAGGGTTAGGGTGAGGGTGAGGTTTAGGTTAGATTTAGGGTTAGTTGGAGATTTAGGTCGAGGGTTAGGGTTAGGGTTAGTTTTCGGGTTAAGTTTAGGGTGAGGGTTAGGTTGAGGTTTAGGTTTATGGTCAGGGTTAGTTTTAGGAGTAGGGTGATTGTGAGTGTGAGGGTGAGGGTTAGGGTTAGTCTTAGAATTAGGCTTATAGTTAGGCTGAGGGTGAGGGTGGGGGTGAAGATTAGGTTTAGGGTGGTGGTTATGGTTGAGGCTAGTGTGAGGGTTAGGATGAGGATTAGGATTAGCATTAGGGTTAGGGTGAGGGCTATGGTGTGGGTGAGGGTTAGGGTAAGGGTTAAGCTTAGGCTTAGGGTTAGGCTGAGCATGACGTTGAGGGTGAGGGTTAGGGTTAGGGTGATGGTTAGGTTTAGGGTTAGGGTGAGGGTTAGGATGAGGTTTATGGTTAGGGTGAGGGTTAGGGTGAGGATGATGGTAAGGGTCAAGGTGAGGTTTAGGCTGAGGGTGAGGGTTAAGTTAAGGGTGAGGGTTAGGGTTAGGTTTAGGGTTAGGGTAAGGGTTAGGGTTAAGGTTAGGGTAAGGGTTAGATTGAGGATTAAGGTTAGGCTTAGTGTGAGGTTTAGAGTGACGATGAGTTTTAGGGTTAGGGTGAGGGTGAGGGTTAGGATGAGGTTCAGTTTAAGGATTAGGGT
>NW_027205175.1:0-17031 GCF_024711535.1 Dipodomys merriami | reverse complement strand
TACCTCTTACCCTAACCCTAACACTAAACCTTACACTAACACTAACCCTAACCCTCACCCTTACCCTCAGCATAACAATAACCCTAACAATAACCCTAATCCTGACCCTAACTCTCACCCTAATCCTAACCCTAACATTAACCCTAAACCTAACCCTAACCCTCCCCCTAATTCTCATCCTAACCTGAACAATAACACTAACCCTAACCCTATTCCTCACCCTAACCCTCACCCTAACCCAAACTCTAACCCTAAACCTCACGCTCAACCTAACCCTTACTCTAAACCTAACCCTAAAGCTCACACAAAACCTAACTGTAACCCAACCCTCACACTCACCCTCAACCTCAGCTTAAACCTAAGCCTAACAATAACCCTAAACCTAGCCCTCACACTCACCCACACCCTAAACCTAATCCTAACCCTAAACCTAGGCCTCCCACTCAACCTCACCCTCACCCTCACCCTAACCCTAACCCAAACCCTCAACCAAACCCTCACCCTCACCCTCACCCTAACTCTCACCATCAACCTAAACATCACCTAAACCTAAACCTCACCCTAACACTTAGCCTAACCCTCACCCTAACCCCAACCCTCACCATCACCCTCACCATCAGGCTAACCCTAAACCTAATCCTAACCCTCACCCTCACCCTCAACCTAACCCTATCCTAACGCTAACCCTCACCCGAAACCTAACATCCAACGTAACCCTAACCTTCACCCTAACCCTAACGCTTATACTGACCCTAACCCTAACACTCACCCCAATCCTTACCCTCACCCTAACCCTAACCTTCAACCTAACCCTAACCCTCACGCTCACAGTCACCCTAAGCATAACCCTAAACCTAAGCCTAACCCTGTCCCTAACCCTCACACTCACCTTCACCCTTAACCTAACCCTAAGTTTCACCCTCACCCTACACCTCACCCTACCCTAACCCAAACCCTCAACTGAACCCTCACCCTCATCCTCACCCTCACCCTAACCCTCACCTTCACCCTAAACATCACCCTAACCCTAAACCTCACCCTTACCCTAACCCTAGCCCTAACCCTCACACTAACCCTAAACCTCACCCTAAACCTAACCCTCAACCTAACCCTTACCCTCAACCTAAGCCTAAGCCTAAACCTAACATAAACCCTCCCAGTAACCCTAACCCTAACCATACCCCTAACACTAATCCTCACTCTAACCCTAAACCCAACCTTAACCCTCACCCTCACCAGCACCCTAACACTCACCCAACCCTAACTCTCACCCAAACCCTAACCCTCACACTCTCCTGAACCCTCATCCTCACTCTAACACTCACCCTCATCCTCACCCTAACCCTCACCCTAACCCTAACCCTATCAGTCACCCTCACACTCACCCTCACACTCAGCCTAACTCTACACCTAACAGTACTCCTAGCCCTAACCATCACCGAAACACTCAGCTTAATCCTAAACCTAATCATCACTGTCACCCTAACCCTAATCCTAACCCTAACCCTCACCCTAACGCTAACCCTCACCCTCACCCTAACCCTCACCCTCACCCTAACCCTAACCGTAACCCTAACCCTAACCTTCACCCTAACCCTCACCCTCACCCTAACCCTAACCCTAACCCTCACCCTCACCCTAAAGGTTACCCTCACCCTAACCTTCACCCTAAACCTAACCCTATACCTGACCCTAACGCTAACCCTAATGCTCACCCTAACCATAACCGTAGCCCTCAACCTAATCCTCATTCTAAACTTAACCCTAACCCAAACCCTCAACCTAACCCTAACCTCCAACCTAACCCTAACCCTCACCCTAACCCTAATGCTAACACTGACCCTAAACCTAACACTTCAACCCTTACCCTCACCCTAACCCTAACCCTCACCCTAACCCTAACCCTCACGCTCACAGTCACCCTAAACCTAACCCTAAACCTAAGCCTAACCCTATCCCTAACACTCACACTCACCCTCACCCTAAACTTTACCCTAAGTTTCACCCTCACCCTAAACCTAACCCAAACCCTCAAATGAACCCTCACCCTCACACTCACCCTAACCCTCACCCTCACCCTAAACATCACCCTAACCCTAAACCTCATCCTTACCCTCACCCCAGCCCTAACCCTCACACTAAACCTAAACCTAACGCTAAACCTAACCCTCAACCTAACCCTTACCCTCAACCTAACCCTAAAACTAAACCTAACATTAACCCTCACAGTAACCCTAAACCTCACCTTAACCCTAACCATACCCCTCACCCTAACGCTCACTCTAACCCTAAACCCAACCCTAACCCTCACACTCACCGTCACCCAAACACTCACCCTAACCGTAACCCTCACCCAAACCCTAACCCTCACGCTCTCCTGAACCATCATCCTCACTCTAACACTCACCCTCACCCTAAACATAACCGTAACCCTAACCCTCACCATAACCGTAACCCTAACCCTCACCCTAACAGTAACACTAACCGTCACTCTCACCCTAACCCTCACCCTTACTTTATCCTCACCCTAACCCTAACACTTACACTAAACCTAACCCTAACACTACCCCTCAACCTAACCCTCACCCAAACTCTAACCCTAACCCTAACCCTCACCCTCACCCAAATCCTAATCCTTACCCTCACCCTCACCCTCAACCTCACCGTTACCTTAATCCTCACCATAACCCTAAATGTCACCCATACACTAACCCTCACCCTCACCCTCACCCTAACGCTCACCCTCATCCTACACATCACCTTAAACTTAAAACTTAGGCTAACCCTAACCCTATCACTCACCCTAACCCTCACACTCAACCTAACCCTCTCCCTAACCCTAACATCCAACCGAACACTAACACTCACCCCAACCCTAACGCTAACCCTCAATCTAAACTTAACCCTCACCCTAACTCAAACACTCACCCTAACACTAACCCTCACTCAAACCCTAACCCTCACACTATCCCAAACCCTCACTCTCACGCTAGCACTCAACCTCACCCTTAACATAAACCTAACCCTAACCCTCACCATAACTGTAACCCTAACCCTCACCCTACAGGTAACCCTAAACCTCACTCTCACCCTAACCATCACCCTTACCTTATTGTCACCCTAACCTTAACACTCACACTAACCCTAACCCTAAACCTACCCCTAACTTACCCCTCACCCTAACCCTCACCCTAACTCTAACCCTAACACGAACCCTCATCCATCATACCCTAACCCTCACACTCACCCTCACCCTAACCCTAACACTAACCCTCTACCTCACCCTAAACCTCACCCTAACACTAACCCTCACACTTACACTTACCCTCACCCTAACACTTACCCTCAACCTAACCCTCCCCCTAACACTAACCCTCAGCCTCACCTTAAACCTCACCCTAACCCTAACCCGCACCCCAAAACTTACCCTCACCCTAACCCTCACCGTAACGCTAAAAGTAATGCTTAACCTCACCTCACCTGCAACCTCACCGTAACCGTAACACTAAACCTAACCCTAAAAATAACCCTAACCCTAACCGTAACCTTAAACGAAATCTTACCCTAACCCACACACTCACTCACACATTCACCCTAAATCTAACCCTAACCCTCTCCATAACCCTAACCCTCACCCTAAACCTAACATTCACACTCACCCTAACTCTCACCCTAAAACTTACACTCATCCTAACCCTCACCTTAATCCTAAAATTAACCCTAAAACTCATCTTAAACCTCACCCCAAACCTCACCCTAACAGTAACTCGCAAAATAACCCTGAACCTCACCCTAAACTAAACCTACCCCTCAACCTAACCATCATCCTAAAACTAACCCTAACACTAACCCTAAACCTAAACCTAACCCTAAACCTCACCCGCACACTAACACTCGCCCTCACCGTCACCCTCACCCTAACCCTCACCCCACCCTAACCATCAAACTATCCCTAACCCTCAGCTTAACCCTAAGCCTAACCTGAAACCTTTCCCTAACACTAACCCTAACCCTCACTTTTAACCTCAGCCTCACCCTTACCATAAATCTAAAACTAAACCTCACCCTCACCCTAACCCTTACCCTAAACCTAATCCTAACCCTAAGCCTAACGCTAACCCTCACCCTAACCCTAAACTTCACCCTAATCTTCATGCTCAGCCTAATCCTAAGCCTAAGTCTAACCCTAACCCTAACCCTAACCCTCACACTCACCCTAACCCTTACCGTAATTCTAATCCTAAACCTAAGCCTAATCCTCACCATCACCCGAATCCTCACGGTCATCATCACCCTCACCCTAACCCTAACACTAACCCTAACCCTAACCCTCAGCCTGAGCCTCACCCTAAACCTAACTCTAACACTAAACCTTACCCTCACCTAACCTAAACCCTAACCCGAACCCTAAAACGCACCCTAAAACGAACCCTAAACCTCACCCTCACCCTAGCCCTTACCCTAACCCCATTCTTAACCCTAATCCTCATCCTAACCCTCCCCATAACCCTAACCCTACCGCTCGCCCTAAACCTAATTCTAACACTAACCCTAACACTAAAAACCTCACCCTAACCCTAACCCTAACCCTCACTCTCAACCGTAACCCTAACCCTAAACCTAAAAATAAAATTAACCCTAACCCTAATCCTAACCCTCACCCTCACCCTAACCCTCACACTCACCCTAACCCTAAACCTAATCCTAATCCTAACCCTAACCTTCACCCTCAAACTAACCCTCAACTTAAGCCTAACCCTAGCATTAATCCTAACCTCAACACTCGACCTAACCCTATAACTAACCCTAAATATAACCTTAAACCTCACCCGCACCCTAACTCTAATCCTAATCCTAACCCTAAACCTCACCCTAACCCTAAACCTAACCCTCACCCTTACCGTCACCCTCACCATAACTCTAACACTAACCCTAAAAATAACACTAACCCTAAAACTCACCCTCAACCTCACCCTCACCCTCACCCTAACACTAACCCTCACACTAACCCTCACCCTAAACCTAAACATAACCCTAATCCACACCCTCACCCTCACGCTAATCCTAACCCTGACCCTAACCATAACCCTCCCCCTACCCCTAAAAGTAACCCTAAACCTAACCCTAACAATAACCCTAACCCTAACTCTAATCCTAACCAAAACCCACACCCTAACCCTAACCCTAACCCTAAACCTCACCCTAAACCTAACCCTCACCCTCACTGTAACCCTAACCCTAATCCTAACCCTCACCCTCACCCTAACCCTACCCTAATCCTAATCCTAAACCTCACCCTCACCTTAACTCTTACCCTAACACTAACCCTCAACCTAACCCTAACACTCACCCTCAGCGTGAAGCTAAACCTAACCCTAAACCTAACCCTCAACCTAACCATAACCCTAACCCTAATCCTAAACTCCACCCTAACCCTAACCCTAACCCTCACCCTAAACCTAACCCTAACCCTAACCCTAAACCTCAAACTAACCCTCACCCTCACCTTAACCCTAAACAAACCCTAACCCTCAACCTAATCCTCACCCTAACCCTAACCCTAATCCTCACACTAACCCTACCCCTCACCCTAAACTTCATCTTAACACTAACCGTAACCCTAAACCTCACCCTAACCCTAAACATAACCCTCACCCTAAACTGAACTGTAACCCTCACTCTAACCCTAAAAATAACCCTAACCCTAATCTTAACCCTCACCCTCACCCTCACCCTAAACCTAACCCAAACCCTCACCCTCACCCTAACCCTCAGGCTCACCCTCAACCTCACCTTCACCCTCACCCTCACGCTCACCCTAGCCCTCACCTTCACCCTAACCCTAACCTTAAACCTCACCCACATCCTCACTCTCAACCTCAGCCTAAACCTAACCCTATCTCTAATCATAACCCTAAACCTCACCCTCACCTGAACCCTCACCATAACCCTTACCCTCACCCTCACCCTAACCTTAACCGTAAACCTCACACTAAATCTAACCCTCACCCTAAACTTAACCCTAACCCTCATCATAATCCTAAAGTTCACCCTCAACCTGGCCCTCACCCTAACCCAAAGCCTCACCCTAAACCTCACCCTCACACCACCCTGAAACTAAACCTAACCCTAAACCTCACCCAAACCCTAGCCCTTACCCTAAACCTAACCTTCACCCTAGCCCTCACCCTAACCCTAAACCTAACCCTCACCCTCACCCTCATCCTCACCCATAGCGTAACACTAACCCTATCCCTATTCCTAAACCTAAACTTCACCCTCACCCTAATCATCACCCTAATTCTTTCCCTCACACTAATCCTAAACTTAACCCTAAACTTAACTCTCACACTAAACCTAACCCTCACCCTAACCGTAACCCTACCCCTTACCCTAAGCCTCACCTTAACCCTAAACCTAACCCTCACCCTAAACCTCACCTTAAACCTCACAGTCACCCTAACCCTGACTCTAAACCTAATCCTAACCCTAACCCTCACTCTAAACCTAACCCTCATCCTCACCCTAACCCTCACCCTAACCTTAATCCTAACCTCCACCCTAACCCTAAACTTCACCCGAACCCTAACACTAACACTAACCCTCACGCTCACCCTCACCCTCTCCTTAACCCTAAGCCTAACCCTAACCCTCACCCACACCCTTAACTTAACACTAAACCTAACCCTCACTCTAACAGTAACCATAAACCTCACCCTCACCCTAACACTCACCCTTAATTTATCTTCACCCTAAAGCTAACCGTCACATTAACCCTAATACTCACCATAACCCAAACCCTACCCCTAACCCTAACCCTCACCCCAAGTTAAACCATAACCCTAACACTCACCCTCACCCTAAACTTCACCATCATACCACCCTCAAACTAAGCCTAACCCTAACCCTCACCCTAACCCTAAACCTCACCCTAGCCCTCACCTAACCCTAACCTTAAAACTCACAATCACCCTCACCCTCACCATCACCCTCAGTGTAACACTAACCATAACCCAAATCCTAAACCTAAACCTCACCCTCACACTAACCGTCACCCTAATTCTTACATTCACACTAATCCTAAACCTAACCCTAACCCTAACACTCACACTAAACCTAACAATCATCCTAACCTTCACCCTAACCCTAATGCTAAGTCTAACACTTACCCTAACCCTCACGCTATCACTCACCCACATGATAAATCTAAACCTAACCCTAACCATAACCCTCACCGTAACCCTCAACCTAACCCTAACCCTAACCCTAACCTTAACACTACCACTAACCCTAATCCTCATCCTAACCCTAACCCTAAACCTAACCCTAATCCTAAACCTCACCCTAACCCTAACCCTCACCCTCAAAGTAACCATAAACCTAAACATAACCCTACAAATAACCCTAAACCTAAATTTTATCCTAACCCTCACACTCACCCTAACACTAACCTTAAACCTAACCCTTACCCTACCCCAACCCTCACCCTCACCGTAAACCTAAACCTAGCCCTAACCCTCACCCTCACCCTTACACTAACCATAACCCTAAACCTCACACTCACTGTAACCCTCACCCTAAACCTTACCCTCACCCTAACCCTAAACCTCACCCTAACCCTAACCCTCACCCTAGCCCTCACCCTAACCCTAACCCTAAATCTCACACTCATCCTCACCCTCAACATCACCCGCAGCGTAATACTAACCATAACCCAAATCCTTACCCTAAACCTCACCCTCACACTAACCATCACCCTAATTCTTACCTTCACATTAATCCTAAGCCTAACCCTAACCCTAACACTCACACTAAACCTAACCCTCACCCTAACCTTCACCCTAACCCTAATGCTATCTTGAACACTCACCCTAAGCCTCACGCTATCACTCACCCACATGATAAACCCAAACCTAACCCTAACCCTCACCCTCACCGTAACCCTCAACCTAAGCATAACACTAACCCTAACCCGAAACCCTCACCCTAACCCTAACCCTAACTCTAACACTAATCCTAACCCTAACCCTCACCCTAATGCTAACCCTTACCCTAACCCTAAGCATAACCCTCACCGTAACCCTCAAACTAAACCTAACCCTAAGCCTAACCTGAAACCCTCATCGTAACCCTAACCCTAAATCTAACACTAATCCTAACCCTCACCCTAACCCTAACCGTAACCCTAACCTTCACTCTAACCCTAACCGTGAGGGTGAACCTAACCATAACCTTACCACTCACCCTAATCCTCATCCTAACCCTAAACCTAAACCTAACCCTAATCCTAAACCTCACCCTAACCCTCACCCTCAACAAAACCATAAACCTAAACATAACCCTACAAATAACCCTAACGTTAAACTTTATCCTAACCCTCACCCTCACCCTAACACTAACCCTAACCCTAACACTCACCCTAAACCTAACCCTCAACCTCACCGTAAACCTAAACCTAAACCTAACAATTACCCTCACCCTAACACAAACCCTAACCCTAAACCTCACAATCACTCTAACCCTCACCCTAAACCTTACCCTAACCCTAACAATCATCCTAACCCTCACCCTATCCCTAACTCTAACCCTCAAACTAACCCTAAACCTCACACTAACCTTAAACCTACCACTCACCCTAAACCTCATCCTAACCCTAAACCTAAAACTAACCCTAATCCTAAACCTCACCCTAACCCTAACCCTCACCTTCATTGTAACCATAAACCTAAACATAACCCTAAAAATAACCCTAACCCTAACCTTTATCCTAACCCTCACCCTCAGCCTAACCCTTACCCTAACACTAACACTCACCCTACCCCTAACCGTCACCCTCACCATAAACCTAAACCTAACCCTAACCCTCAACCTCACCCTTACACTAACCCTAACCCTAAACCTCACACTCACTCTAACCCTCACCCTAAACCTCACCCTCACCCTAAACCTAAACCTCACCCTAACCCTAACCCTCACCCTAGCCCTCACCTTAACCGTAACCCTAAAACTCACCCTGACACTAACTGTCACCCTAATTCTTATATTCACACTAATCCTAAGCCTAACCCTAACCCTAACACTCACACTAACCCTAACCCTCCCCGTAACTCTCACCCTAACCCTAACCTTAACACGAACAGTAACCCTAACCCTCAACTTAACCGTCACCCTAAACCTAACTCTAAACCTAAACCTCACCATCATGCTAACCCTAACTCTAACCCTAACCCAAATAGTAAACCTCACCCTAAGCCTAACCCTAACCCTCATCCTCACCCTCACAGTAACCATAAACCTAAACCGAAACCTAACAATAACCCTAAACCTATTCCGAACCCTTACCCTAACCATAACCCTCACCCTAACCCAAACCATCACCCTATTACTTACCCTCACCTTAACACTAACCCTAACCCTAACACTAACCCTCACACTAACCCAAGCCCTAACCCTAACCCTAAACCTCAACCTAACCCAGACCCTCACCCTAACACTAAAAATAAACCTAAACATAACCCTCACCCTAATCCTCCCCTTAAAGTTATATCTAACACTCAACCTCACACTCATATTCACCCTAACCTTAACCCTAAACCCCACCCTAACCCTAACCCTAACCCTCACCCTCGTGCTCAGCCGAAGCCTAACCCTAAGCTCAACCCTAACGCTAACCCTCACCATAACCCCAACACTAACACAAACCCTAAATCTAACCCTAAACCTCACCCTCACCCTAACCCTAACACTAACGCTAACCCTAAACCTAAGCCTCATCCTAACCCTAAACCTCACCCTCACCCTCATCCTCACCGTAACTGTAACCCTAACCCTAAACCTAACAATAACCCTAACACTAACTCTAAACCTCATCCTAACCATAACCTTCACCCTAACCCTAACCCTCACCCTCACATTTACCCTCATCCTAACACTAACCCTAACCCTAACACTAACCCTCACACTAAACCTAACCCTCAGCCTAACCCAAAACCTCACCCTGAACCTAGCCCTCAACCTAACCCTAACCCTCATCCTCACCCTAAAACTCACACTAACCATAACACTAATCCTCAATCTAACCCTCAACCTCACCCTAACCCTAAACCTCACTGTTACCCTAATCCGTACGCTCAGCCTAACCCTCACCTTTACCCTTACTGTCACCCTCAACCTCACCCTCACCCTAACCCTAATCCTCATCCTATCCCTCACCCTAATGGTAACCTGAACCATCACCCTAATCCTAACCCTCACCCTCAGCCTCAACCTAACACAAAGCCTAAGCCAAACCCTAACCCTAACCCTAACCCTCACCCTAGCCCTCACCCTAACCCTAATCCAAACCCTAACCCTCATCCTAAACCTAATCCTCATTCCCACCCATACCCTCAGCCTAACCCTAAGACTAAGCCGAACCCTAACCCTATCCCTCACACTCACCCTCACTGTAAACCTTATCCTAAAACTAACCCTAATCCTAGCATTATACCTCAACCTAACCCTCACCCTAAACCTAACCCTAACATTAACCCTAAACCTACCCCTCACCCTAACCCTCCCCCTAACCGTAACTCTAAACCTAAACCACACCCTCATCCTAACCATACCCCTAACCCTAAACCTCACCCTAACCCTGATCCTAACCCTCACAGTCACCCTCACCCTCACTGTAACTCTAACCCTATCCCTAATACTAACCCTCACCCTCACCCTAACCCTAACCCTAACCCTAACTCTCACACTCACCATAACGCTAACCCTAAACCTAACCCTAAACCTCACACTAATGCTATCCCTAACCCTCACCCTCTCTCTAACCCTCATCCTAACCCTAATGCTAACCCTAAAACTCACCCTCACCCTCACACTCAGCCTAAGCCTAAGCCAAAGATTAACCCTGACCTGACCCTCATCCTCACCCTAACCCTAACCGTAACACTAACCCTAACCCTAACCCTCACACTAACCCTCACCCTAACACTAATTCTAAACCTAAACCTCACCCTCACCCTAACCCTAACCCTCACACTCACCCTCACCCTCTGCCTAATATTAAACCTAAACCTAACCCTAACCCTAACAATAAGAGTAACCCTCACCCTTACCCTCACCCTAACCTTAACCTAACACTCACCCTCACCATAGCCCATAACCAAAACCTAAGCCTAAGCCTAACCCTCACCCTAACCCTCACTCTAACCCTAACCCCAACACTCACCTTAACCATAACTCTCACCCTCACCCTTTTATCCTAACCTGAAACCTAACTCTAACCCTCCCCTTAACTCTCACCCTAACGCTAACCTTAACAGGAACACTAACCCTAACCCTCAACCTAACCCTCAACCTAATCTTCACTCTAACCTAAACCTCACCCTGACCCTAAACCCAACTCTAATATTAACCCAAACCCTAAACCTCACTCTAACCCTAACCCTATCCCTCATCCTCACCTTCACCGTAACCCCAACCCTAAATCTAACAATAAGAATAACCTTAACCCTATTCCCAACCCTCACCCTAACACTTACCCTCACCCTAACAGTAACCCTAAACCTCACCCTAACCCTCTCTCTAACCCTATATGTAACCCTCAACCTCACACTCACCCTAAACCTAACCCTAAACCACACATTAACCCTAACCCTAATCATCACCCTTATGCTCGGCCTAAGCCTAAGCCCAAGCCTAAGCCTAACACTAACCCTAAACATCACTCTAACCCCAACAATAACACTAAACCTAACTCTAACCCTAAAACTCACCCTCACCCTTACCCTAATTCTAACCCTAACCTTAAACCTAAAACTCATCCTAACCCTAACCCTCAACCTCACCCTCACCCTCACCCTCACCCTCACCCTCACCGTAACCCTAACCCTAACCCTAACAATAACCCTAACCCTAACCCTAACCCTAACCCTCATCCTAAGCATAACCTTCACCGTAACCCTAACCCTCACCCTAACAATTACCCTCACCCTAACACGAACACTCCCCTAACACTAACCCTCACACTAACCCTAACCATCACCCTAACCCTAAACCTCACCCTAACCCTAACCCTCAACCTCAACCTAGCCCTCAACCTAACCCTAACCCTCATCCTCACCCTAAACCTCACATTAACCCTAACAGTAATCCTCAATCTAACACTCACCCTCACCATAACCCTAACACTCACCCTTAACATAACCCTCACCCTCAGCCTAACACTCACCTTTACCATTACCGTCACCCTCACACTAACCCTCAATCTAAAACTGATCCTCATCCTAACCCTCACCCTAACGGTAAACCCAACCATCACCCTAACCCTGACCCTCACCCTAACCCTCAGCCTCAGCCTAAACCAAAGCCTAAGCCTTGGCCTAACCCTAACCCTCACCCTCACCCTAACCCTAACCCTCATCCTAACCCTTAACTTAACCATAAACCTAACCATCTTTCTAAACCTAATCCTCATCCTCACCCATACCTTGAGCCTAACCCTAACCCTAAGCCGAACCCTAACCGTAACCCTCACACTCACTCTCACCGTAAACCTAATCCTAAACCTAACCCTAACCCTAACATTAAACCTCAGTCTAACACTCACCCTAACCCTAACCCTAACACTAACCCTAACCTTAATGCTCACCCTAACCCTCCCCCTAAACCTAACTCTAACCCTCATCCTCAACCTCACCCTTAGCCTAACCCTAAGCCTAACCCTAAACCTAAACCTAACACACACACTCACCCTCACCCTAACGCTAATCCTAACCCTAACCCTAACCCTCACCCTCACCCTAGCCTTCACCCTAAACCTAATCCTAACCCTAACTCATACTCTAATCATAACCCTAACCCTAAACCTCACCTAAACCTAACCCTTACCCTCACCCTCACTGTAAGGGTAACCCTAATCCTAACCCTAACAATAACGAGAACCCTAACTCTAACCCTCACCCTAACCATAAAAATCAACCTAAACCTAACCCTCATCCTAACACTTACCCTCACCCTTATCTTCACCCTAAGCCTCAGCCTAATCCTCACCTTTATGCTTTCCATCACCCTCACCCTAACCCTCACCCTAATCCTAACCCTAATCCTTACCCTCACCCTAACCATAACCCTAAACATCACTCTAACCCTATTCTTCACCCTCAACTTCACCCTCAGACTAACCCTACGCCTAAGCCTAAACCTAACCCTAATGCTCAACCTCACCCTAGCCCTCACCCTAACCATAATCCTAACCATAACCCTCACCCTAACCCTAACCCTAACCTTACCCATAAACCCCAACCTAACCCTAAACCTAACCCTCACCCGCACCCTCACCCTCACTTAACTCTAACCCTAACCCTATCAATAACACTAAACCTAACCTGAACCGTCACCCTAAACCTAACCCTAACCCTCACCCTCATGCTCGGACTAAGCCTATCCCTAAGCCTAACAATAAACCTAACTCTCAACCTAACCCTATCCCTAACCCTAACCCTAACTCTAACCCAAAATCTCACTCTCACTCTAACACTAATTCTAACCCGAACCCTAAACCTAAACCTATACCTAACCTTAACCCTAAGACTCACCCTCACCCTCAGCCTAATCCTATGCTTAACATTAACCCTAAACCTAACCCTCACACTCACCCTCACCCTAAACCTAACTCTACCCCTAAACCTCACCATCACCCTCACCCTAAACCTAACCCTATCAGTCACCCTCACACTCACCCTCACACTCAGCCTAACTCTACACCTAACAGTACTCCTAGCCCTAACCATCACCGAAACACTCAGCTTAATCCTAAACCTAATCATCACTGTCACCCTAACCCTAATCCTAACCCTAACCCTCACCCTAACGCTAACCCTCACCCTCACCCTAACCCTCACCCTCACCCTAACCCTAACCGTAACCCTAACCCTAACCTTCACCCTAACCCTCACCCTCACCCTAACCCTAACCCTAACCCTCACCCTCACCCTAAAGGTTACCCTCACCCTAACCTTCACCCTAAACCTAACCCTATACCTGACCCTAACGCTAACCCTAATGCTCACCCTAACCATAACCGTAGCCCTCAACCTAATCCTCATTCTAAACTTAACCCTAACCCAAACCCTCAACCTAACCCTAACCTCCAACCTAACCCTAACCCTCACCCTAACCCTAATGCTAACACTGACCCTAAACCTAACACTTCAACCCTTACCCTCACCCTAACCCTAACCCTCACCCTAACCCTAACCCTCACGCTCACAGTCACCCTAAACCTAACCCTAAACCTAAGCCTAACCCTATCCCTAACACTCACACTCACCCTCACCCTAAACTTTACCCTAAGTTTCACCCTCACCCTAAACCTAACCCAAACCCTCAAATGAACCCTCACCCTCACACTCACCCTAACCCTCACCCTCACCCTAAACATCACCCTAACCCTAAACCTCATCCTTACCCTCACCCCAGCCCTAACCCTCACACTAAACCTAAACCTAACGCTAAACCTAACCCTCAACCTAACCCTTACCCTCAACCTAACCCTAAAACTAAACCTAACATTAACCCTCACAGTAACCCTAAACCTCACCTTAACCCTAACCATACCCCTCACCCTAACGCTCACTCTAACCCTAAACCCAACCCTAACCCTCACACTCACCGTCACCCAAACACTCACCCTAACCGTAACCCTCACCCAAACCCTAACCCTCACGCTCTCCTGAACCATCATCCTCACTCTAACACTCACCCTCACCCTAAACATAACCGTAACCCTAACCCTCACCATAACCGTAACCCTAACCCTCACCCTAACAGTAACACTAACCGTCACTCTCACCCTAACCCTCACCCTTACTTTATCCTCACCCTAACCCTAACACTTACACTAAACCTAACCCTAACACTACCCCTCAACCTAACCCTCACCCAAACTCTAACCCTAACCCTAACCCTCACCCTCACCCAAATCCTAATCCTTACCCTCACCCTCACCCTCAACCTCACCGTTACCTTAATCCTCACCATAACCCTAAATGTCACCCATACACTAACCCTCACCCTCACCCTCACCCTAACGCTCACCCTCATCCTACACATCACCTTAAACTTAAAACTTAGGCTAACCCTAACCCTATCACTCACCCTAACCCTCACACTCAACCTAACCCTCTCCCTAACCCTAACATCCAACCGAACACTAACACTCACCCCAACCCTAACGCTAACCCTCAATCTAAACTTAACCCTCACCCTAACTCAAACACTCACCCTAACACTAACCCTCACTCAAACCCTAACCCTCACACTATCCCAAACCCTCACTCTCACGCTAGCACTCAACCTCACCCTTAACATAAACCTAACCCTAACCCTCACCATAACTGTAACCCTAACCCTCACCCTACAGGTAACCCTAAACCTCACTCTCACCCTAACCATCACCCTTACCTTATTGTCACCCTAACCTTAACACTCACACTAACCCTAACCCTAAACCTACCCCTAACTTACCCCTCACCCTAACCCTCACCCTAACTCTAACCCTAACACGAACCCTCATCCATCATACCCTAACCCTCACACTCACCCTCACCCTAACCCTAACACTAACCCTCTACCTCACCCTAAACCTCACCCTAACACTAACCCTCACACTTACACTTACCCTCACCCTAACACTTACCCTCAACCTAACCCTCCCCCTAACACTAACCCTCAGCCTCACCTTAAACCTCACCCTAACCCTAACCCGCACCCCAAAACTTACCCTCACCCTAACCCTCACCGTAACGCTAAAAGTAATGCTTAACCTCACCTCACCTGCAACCTCACCGTAACCGTAACACTAAACCTAACCCTAAAAATAACCCTAACCCTAACCGTAACCTTAAACGAAATCTTACCCTAACCCACACACTCACTCACACATTCACCCTAAATCTAACCCTAACCCTCTCCATAACCCTAACCCTCACCCTAAACCTAACATTCACACTCACCCTAACTCTCACCCTAAAACTTACACTCATCCTAACCCTCACCTTAATCCTAAAATTAACCCTAAAACTCATCTTAAACCTCACCCCAAACCTCACCCTAACAGTAACTCGCAAAATAACCCTGAACCTCACCCTAAACTAAACCTACCCCTCAACCTAACCATCATCCTAAAACTAACCCTAACACTAACCCTAAACCTAAACCTAACCCTAAACCTCACCCGCACACTAACACTCGCCCTCACCGTCACCCTCACCCTAACCCTCACCCCACCCTAACCATCAAACTATCCCTAACCCTCAGCTTAACCCTAAGCCTAACCTGAAACCTTTCCCTAACACTAACCCTAACCCTCACTTTTAACCTCAGCCTCACCCTTACCATAAATCTAAAACTAAACCTCACCCTCACCCTAACCCTTACCCTAAACCTAATCCTAACCCTAAGCCTAACGCTAACCCTCACCCTAACCCTAAACTTCACCCTAATCTTCATGCTCAGCCTAATCCTAAGCCTAAGTCTAACCCTAACCCTAACCCTAACCCTCACACTCACCCTAACCCTTACCGTAATTCTAATCCTAAACCTAAGCCTAATCCTCACCATCACCCGAATCCTCACGGTCATCATCACCCTCACCCTAACCCTAACACTAACCCTAACCCTAACCCTCAGCCTGAGCCTCACCCTAAACCTAACTCTAACACTAAACCTTACCCTCACCTAACCTAAACCCTAACCCGAACCCTAAAACGCACCCTAAAACGAACCCTAAACCTCACCCTCACCCTAGCCCTTACCCTAACCCCATTCTTAACCCTAATCCTCATCCTAACCCTCCCCATAACCCTAACCCTACCGCTCGCCCTAAACCTAATTCTAACACTAACCCTAACACTAAAAACCTCACCCTAACCCTAACCCTAACCCTCACTCTCAACCGTAACCCTAACCCTAAACCTAAAAATAAAATTAACCCTAACCCTAATCCTAACCCTCACCCTCACCCTAACCCTCACACTCACC
>NW_027205174.1:0-17035 GCF_024711535.1 Dipodomys merriami | reverse complement strand
AACCTGTGCTTTGGTTCAATTGGCCTTCACTTTCACCCTAGCATTTCACCTACCTGTCCATTCTCAAACATTTTATACTAGGTAAGGAGAGAGCCCTTCCCTAAAGGGTCATTCATATCTCATATTTTCATGGGTCCTATTCGGGATTCCCCAAAAGTTTCCAAAAAGTTCAAAGCCAGAAACCAAATAGCAGCTTATGAATCAGTTTTATTCTGATGATTACTATAAATAAAAAATGTAGTTTGGGGGCTGGTAAACTATTTAACTAGCATTCATATGAAGTCCTGTGTTTTATTCCTCAGCACCACATAAACAGAAGAGGCTGGAAGTGGCACTGTGGCTCAACTGATAGAGCACTAGCCTTCAGCAAGAGAAGCTGAGTGACAGTGCCCAGGCCCTGAGTTCAAACCCCAGGAGTGGCAAAAAAAGAGTTTTGTTAAAAGATTTTTTAAAAGCCATAAACTAAATAGTCTAGTAGGATAGCATGGGAAAATTAGTTCTAGAAATGTTATCTGAAAAGGGAAGAGTTCATGTGGTGATTGGAGGCCAAAGCTGCACAAAGGCCTTAGAACAATAGAACATTGGCAACTAAGTTAACTAAAATCTCAGATGAAGGGCTGGGAAGTTGGCCCAGTGGTAGAGTGCTTGCCTTGCATGCATTAGGACCTGGGTTCGATTCCTCAGCACCATGTAAGCAGAAAAAGCCAGAAGTGGCACTGTGGCTCAAGTGGTAGAGCGATAGTCTTGAGCTGAAGGGCTGAGTGACAATGTCCAGGCCCAGAGTTCAGGCGTCACAACCGACAAAAAAGGGAAAATATTAAAAACCAGATAACAACAGATGGCTGGAGGGAATGTGGACAGAGGGGAACCTTGCTGCATTGTTGGTGGGAGTGTAAACTTGTTCAACCACTTTGGAAAATAGTATGGAGGTTCCTCAAAAGACTCCACATAGAGCTCCCCTATGATGCAGCAATCCGGGTTTTGGGATTTACCCAAATGTTTACAAAGAAGACCACACTAAAGCTACCAGCACGACTATGTTTATTGCAGCATTATTTACCATAACTAAGATATGGAACCAACCCAGATGCCCCTCAGTAGATGAATGGATCAAGAAAATGTGGTATATATACACAATGGAATTCAATGCCTCCATCAGAAAGAATGACATTGCCCCATTTGTTAGGAAGTGGAAAGACTTGGAAAGAAATTAAGTGAAGTAAGCCAGACCCAAAGGAACATAGGTCTCATGGTTACCCTTATTTGCAATAACTATATGTCTGAGTCAAGCAGAAAAGGTCAGTTAAGTTGATGTTAGGGAAATTAACCCTAAGATATGTATTCAAATGTTTTTTTTTCTTTCATGCGATTATTTCTAACACATAAGATTATTTCTTTGTTGCTTTGTATGTCCCTCCGCCATGGTATAACCCCTGATTTCACTGTATTTGATGTTGTAATTTGTGGAGGGAAAGGGAAAAATCAAATCGTTTAAATAGGGATACAGGTGGACCCATTGAAACAATGAAACATACAAGTTGTTATGTTGAAAACGAACTTTACAACTTTGGTGGGGGGGTGAGGAGGGAAAGGTGGTGGGTGGAGGGAGGATGGGATGGGAAGGGAAACCAAAGGAGGAGGCTACAATGCTTGATAAGAAATGTACTCATTATCTTGCCCATGTAATTGTAAACCCCTCTGTACAGTATTTCCACAATAAAAAACAAAGAAAAGAAAATAGAAGTAACAATAAAAAATAAAAAAAACAGGTGTTGGTGGCTCACACCTGTAATACTAGCTACTCAGGAGGCTAAGATCTGAGGATCACGATTCAAAGCCAAGCTGGGCAGCGAAATTCCATGAGACTTTTTGCCAATAAACCACTC
Source organism: Dipodomys merriami (assembly GCF_024711535.1). Lineage (NCBI taxonomy): Eukaryota > Metazoa > Chordata > Mammalia > Rodentia > Heteromyidae > Dipodomys > Dipodomys merriami. The sequence continues at coordinate 15,149 of NW_027205174.1, read as the reverse complement.
AGAAAACCAGAAGTGATGCTGTGGCTAAAGTAGTAGAGCACTAGCCTTGAGATGGAGAGCACCCAGGCCCAGAGTTCAGCCCCAAGATCTACCAAAAAAAACCCTACACCTAAATAGTTTCCTACAAAGAGGGAAGGAGTCTTGGGGGTTTCTATCTAGCAGGAAAGCTGGTTTCCCTTCTAGTTGGGAGGGGTATTGCCTTCTAGTAAGGAGGGGGTTTCTGATCAATTTGATTCAGTTTCATACTGCCCAAATAAGTGTCTAATGTTTGTCAGGTATTGACTTGTGAAAACATCCTGCATGGGGAACTCCAGTCTTAATGACCTTATGGTGACCATGCTTGGCTCCAGGGCCTCAATCCACCCTCTAGTTAATCCTACAATGTGGTTGCCACTTCAGTCTTGGAGAAGACACTGTGTATGACTTCCAATTTTGAGTCTACCAGGACTGAAATTGAAATGGATAAGCAAGGTAAATACTGTGGTGATTCTGTCCACATTCTAAGTACTGCTATGACTGTGTGGCAGGGAGGCCACACAAGTAGTCCTATTTGTGCTGTCATGGATTTCAGACCCCATGGGCATGAAATGCATGATAGGTCATCAAGACAACTTGGAACACCCTGTTGCTCTTCTCAAAAGGAAGAGTCTATTTCAAAAACCCCTGAAACTGATTAGCTCCATTCTTTCAAGGCCAACTATACCTGGGGAAAATTTGACATTTCTGGGATACTTACCTGGATGTAGTGAAGGCTAACCCTTTGAGATGAGCAATAAGCACTAATGATAGCCAGGCGAAATATCTGGTGGTATTGCAGAAGACCAATGTTGAAGATATTACTGACCAACTGGAGTGGAATCTGTGCTTTGGTTCAATTATCCAACCTGCACCTGACCATTCTCAAATACCTTAGGTAAGGAGAGACTTCATAGTAGGTCATTCAAGAATCATATTTACAAATATGGTATTTAGGAGCCCCTAAAATTTTCCCGAAGTGCTTAAAGCTAGAAACCAGAAACAGCAGTTCAAATTAGTTTTATTCTTTTGATCTCCAAAATCGATTATTTGAATATGTGCTTTTATTTATCAGCAAGGTTTGTTAATTGGAAATCCTGCCAAGGTGGGAAAAAACTAGGAGCCACTGGAAGGATTGAATGGGAGAAATTAGCTCTAAGTATAATACTTGAAAGGGAATCTGTGTGGTAGTTGGAGGCCAATGCTACAGAAAGACTTACAAGTATTTAATACTGGCAAACAAGTTACCTAAGAACTCAGGTGAAGCTGAGTGTAATCCTAGATGTTCAGGTGGCTGAGTTTGAGGATCTGTGTTTGAAGTTTACCCGGGCAGGAAAGACAAGACTTTCCAACTAACCTGCAAAAAGATAAACTGTAGGGAGCCGAGGCGAGACTCCGCCCACTCCCTTGCAGTTTTGAGGATTACCACTCCAGACGGTGCTTGGCGGGACGCCTGGGCTGTGCGCGTGCGCGAGCCCGGTAGTGTCCCCAGCCAATCCCATGACACCTGGTGACGGTAAAAGGCAGGCGACCAACAATAGAAAAGACCCGTGTTCGAATTCCCTATATAAGCGGCTGTATTTCGGGTGCACGCTCTCTCGCGCCCAAGCTCTCCTACAACTAAAAGGCTCTCCAATAAAGCGTGATCTGAGAAGACTCCTGGAGTGGTGGTCGTTTTTCCTCGCTGGTCGAGTAGGCGGTCACTACAATAAACTACTGGAGTTGTGGCTAACGTGGTAACCTTGAGCAAAAAAAGAGATGAGATCAAACTCCGGACCAGCCTACAGTCCGTTAAAAAAAAAAAAAGTTTGTGTCTGTGTGGTGGCAGGTCCCTTTACTAGCTTGATGATTGAACAAGCATTTTAAAAATGAGTCATGGTGTCAATATTTACCTCTTTAGTAACTGTTTTCAGAGGAATGTGTGGATGGGTGCTTTATCTCCTGTATAAAAGTTTTGTTCAGTGACTGAAAAACTGCCTTAACCAAACACTCTTTAATCAAAATACCCTTTGGATACTGCTGAATAGGAAAGTCAGTGCTTTAGGTTGGAAGAAAAAGTAAAATAAGGTGGGAGAATTGCAGAAGGTAAGTCTTCTTGACTGATATAAGCACTGCCCTTGTAAAGGTAGTCACAACCTTACCAAAGCTATTTTAGAGAAGTGCTAGGGGTTGGAGGCATGGCTCTAGTGGTAGAACACTGGCTGGGTAAAAGTTGGTTATTTTTCTTTTAACATGGCCAGGTGTTCTGGGGGTTGATTATTGAAGCTTTTGAATAGTTTGAAAGGGCTCTAAAATTTGAGCTATCATGAAATATGATCCAAAAGTTCAAATTCAGGGGACCCAGTGGTAGGCTGCCCATCCAGTGTGCTTATTCAACTTGGGCATGCAACAGACAGCAAGGCAAAGTTTGCTCCTGCAAAAGGCATTCTGAGTTGGTGTTCTTAGGATACCTTAATTTCCCCAGGAATTTCCAATACAAATCTTCCATGCCACTCATGAGGGATCCTAGGAAGCCATCAAGAGGAGAGACACACTACCATTCGGTTGTGGCAGTCTCATGCATGGGCTAAACCTACCATCCTTTGTAGCTGACAATGGACCTGAGATGTAAAATTAATCCGCAACATCAGGAAGGGGTCCAAACAGGCACCCTGAGAAGCAAGCAACCTCATGCATTGGCTTCGGTAGAAAAAAATGAAACTATGAATACTGCTTTGGTAGTTGTGTGTTTGCAGGGGCTGTGTGTGATAATTGTCTTACATACAGACTCTTAAATTCTTTGTGACTAAGAGTCTTAATCTGCAACTTCATTTGTCCAGCTGTGGAAGAATGAAATGTTGGAGATGGAGTCATCTCTGAGAAAAATCTCTAGTAAGGGAGTTAAGAAAAGGGGTGAACAAGAGATGAAATGAACCACAAGATAAGTATTCAAATGTTTTTTTTTCTTTCTTGCGATTGTTTCTAACATATTTATAAGATGATTCCTTTGCTTTGTATGTTCCTCCTCCACAGTATAAACCCTGCTTACACTGTATTTGATGTTGGTATACTTTGTGGATGGGAAGGACAAAAACAAATCGTTTAAATAGGGATACAGATGGACCCATTGCAACAATGAGATGTACAAGATGTTATGTCGAAAAACGAATTTTACAACTTTTTTTTTGGGGGGGGGCGAGGGAGATGGGAAGGGATTGGGAAGAGGAAACAAAGGAGGAGGCAACAATGCTTATAAGAAATGTACTCATTACCTTGCCCATGTAATTGTAACCCCTCTGTATGGTATTTTCACAATAACGTCTGAAGGGCAGAGTACACCAAAAAAAAAAAAAAAAAAACAACTTCCATTTCAGCATGTCTCTGTGATTTGAGAATTCTAAACTTAGGAAGCCTAAGAAAATTGGAGCTAAGAAGGCTCCCTCAGACATTCTTTATATTGTTGTCTTTTAGGGAGAAGGTGGGGAAAGATATGAAAACATGTATTAAGGCTGAATTTTTTATTTTTGTGCTCTATTTCTAATGTGCACTTGTTAAATCTTGTATATCCATGTCTGTGTAAATATCTTCAGAAGGATCTGTTGCAGGCATTCAGTAATTAACTGACTTAATAGCAAAAGGTTCTTGAAATTTTGTTATTTACAATGTTCCAGGTTTAAGAAGTTATCATTGCGATTACATTTAAAGAAAACTTCATATAGGATTACTTTTTCCTGGATATTCAAAAGAATGTTATGTAGGTTTGAAAGTTTTATAAAAGGAAAAACCAGCAAGTAGAGGAAACATGGTAATGATGAGTACATGTTTTTGGAATAGTTCTATAACAGGCCACTGAAGATTGTTTCAAGGGCTGGGAAGGTAGCTCAATGGTAGAGTGCTTGCCTTGCATGCATGAGGCCTTGGGTTTGATTCCTCAGCACCACAGAGGCAGAAAAAAGCCAGAAGTGGTGTTGTAGCTCAAGTGGTAGAGCATTAACCTTGAGCTGAAGAGCTGAGGGGGAGTGCCCAGGCCCAGAATTCAGGCCCCATTACCGACAAAAAGTTTCAAACAGACTTGGGTGAGGAAAATGGGGTGGGGCTGTTGTGCGACCTTATCAAGCATGAATGTCAGAACTTAGAACACCAGAACAAGGTCAGCCTAGATATGTCATAACCTTCCTTTTATTCTGTATATTTTTATTGCAAAAATGATGTGCAGAGGGTTACAGTTACATGAGCAAGATAATGAGTACATTTAATATTATAAAGATAAACTCTGTTTATACCCTGGATCTTCCAGGGTATTTGAAAAGGTGGGAACTGCATGACCTCAGTTGAGCCAGGCCCACTACTTAATCAGTCAGCTCAAACCTGCCAACTATTAATGAGCAAAGTTGGATCATCAAAGGAAAAAATACAATCCAAAAGCAACTTTATTTAAGTCATAGAAAGGTGTCTGGTATTGCAGAGGACCAGTGTTGGAGACCTTACTGGCTAACTGAGTTGGAAACTGCACTTTGGTTCAACATACATCCATTTTACCCAAGCTATTTGAGAATGCCCAGTTGAGAAAATGCTAACATCAAGTAAGGAGAGAGATTCATCCCCAGACAGTCTTCAACTTTCATCTTTGTGTAGATGCTATTGGGGTCTCCCAAAGAGTTCCTAATCAAAACCTGCTATTTCATTTCTAGCTTTAAACTGGTAATACCTATAAAATGTAGATTTCGTTCTATCCATTAGTAGATTAGATTATCTTTATTATCAGCAGAGCCTTGATAATAATACTAGACACCATCAAGGTAATAACAGAACAACTAAATGCCACTAGTAGGATGGCATGGAAAGACTAGCTTTAGGTATATTAGCTGGAAAGGGAATTATTTCTGTGGTGATTAGAAACTGGTGCTGCACAATGGCTTTACATAGATTGAAGGCTGGCAAAAGGTGTGCCATTTACTAGCTTGTTGATGAATAATTTGGAAGACAAAGGAATGGTGCTGTCCAAATTTGCCTCTAGTACTTGTTTTCATAACAATGCCTTTGTTGGTTGTTGTATGAATGAGGGCAAAACACCCATTTATTAAATAGTCTCCCTTTGGATACTGCTGAATGAGAAAGTCTAGCAAAGCTGACTAGGTTTGAAAAAACAGATAAAACAAGGCAGGACTGTAGGAGTTAGAATCTTTTCTGCCAAAGTGCTTGACATAAGCACTGCCTTTTAAAGAAGAGCTGCTATCTTACAAGAAGCTAAGACTGCTTTTCTGACAAACTTTGACCAGATATCCTGGTTTTTCCTAATTTGAAAGTTTATCTGAGCAAGAAAGTTTATGATCCCAAAATTCTGATGAGTGAGAGATATGGTTGACTGACTGCTCAGCATGCTTGCTTGGCTTCCTGTCAGTATCAGATTCTTCTGCAGAAGTAAATTATGCCTTGCTGGGTTCCTTTCGAGTTGTGGGATATGAAGTGTCACATAGGCGAAAACATCAAAATATTTACAACAACTGCTCTGATGAACTTAAACTCCTTATTTGGGATAGCTTTGGAAAAGCACAAGTTAAAACTGTATATTAATTATACAAAGGGATTTTACTGTTACTTCCATGTATACAAGGTGTACTTTTAAAGAATTTGATCACTCCTCCCCTTTTTATGGCCACCTTTATAGAATGTACTTCAATCATCATCTCCATCACTTTCACCTTTCCCGTTCCCCATCTGGCCGGTTCTTGCTCCAGTCTGAGGATTCTTGTTTGCCTTTTATATCTTTTGCATAAGTTATTGTAAGCAAAAATACTTACAGAAAATACACTATAGACTGTGCTAACAAGGTTAAAAAGTTTTAGAATGGAAGATGCATTATGTTAACTCAGATATGCCTATCTTCAAACTTTTGTTTTCATTCTTTTCCATGAGGGGCCTGCTTTCAAATCGGAAGTGTTTATTATTTTCTGTTTAACCATTGAATCATAAGCATCTCCCATTACTTATTCTGAAAACATAGGCACCCATTGGTGGTGAGCCTGTCTGTTAGTGAGCAAGGGTATTTTTCATTTTATTGGAGCTTTAGTTCTGGTAATAGTTTATCTGCTTCTCCCTCTGCAATTTGCTTTTTGATCTGCAGTCTTTCCTGGAATAAAGCTGAGCAGTGGCAGAGCAAGTAGTCCAATGCTATGTTCACTCAGTTTGCTAGACAGCAATCTGCAAAGTAGGTATGTGCTCAAGGTGGTCCATTGAGGCATGGTGACAAACTATTATGTAAGTTATCCATACACACAAGGGAGTAATCTGTTTTTAGCAGAGATGTCATGAATATAAGATTTTGAAAATATTTTGTGGACTTCTCTACAATTAGGCTTGAGTTAATTTTGTGTTGCTATTACAAATACTTAATAGTCACCTTAGAAAGGCTTATTTTGGCTCAAAGATTTTGAGGTTCCAATCTATAATTGGGCAGACCTATTGTTTTAAGGCCTCCTATGTGGAGGATGGGGATGACATGATGGGTGTATGGTGTAGGAAAACTATTCACTTCATGGTCAAGAAAAATCTGGGGTCCCATTTCTCACTTCAAGGACACACCCTACATAACCAGAAGACCTCCCATGACACACCCTAAATAACCAGAAGACCTCCCACTAGGTCTTACATTCTCATTTGCACCATCTCCAAGAAGCTAAGGGCAGAGCCTTTAAAACACAGGCATTAGGTGGACACTTAAGATCCAGCCTATAGCATTACTTTTTGAACCGTAATGTGCATATAAATTATTTGGGAATTTTAAATGTAGCTTCAGATTCAATGGGGCTGGGGCTGCTGAGAATTTTTGAGTTTCTAATAGGTTCTATATTAACACATATTTGGGTTTGGGGATTACTTTTTGAGTAACACTGCTCTTTGTACCACATTTGTGCCATAAACTTCAAGTTTTCAGCTAGTATCTTAACACTGGAGGAATGAGAACAAGCAAAAGAAGATACATAGCTATTAGGCCCCTAAAAGCCACAGAAGATAGGCAAAGAGGTAGCTTAAACACTAGCATCGGTTTATTTGGAAGAAAAATCTACAGAAAGGGTCTCAGATGTTGTAAGGTAAATTATCAGAATTCAGATAAACCACATTTTGAGAAGTAGAATCTTGGAGTTTTTGTAACAATGCACTGCCTACAGACTGCTAACTGAATAATGAGGCCTGCAATCCACAAATACACTTAACACAGCTAGGGAATAGGCTGGAGAGGAAAGAACAAAACCCCAAAAATTCAGCTCTCTGATGGATAGCTGAATTGGACACCATGATGACTGGAGACAAGCCAGGAGATGAGAGAAAGGACAGGAACATGGGGATACACATGGCATGGTGTCCCGCACCAGGGGGATGGGTCACAGGACACTCAGTCCCAGGCACTGAACTGACAGGTTCAGTAACCTATCAGCCAAGTAGCTACTCCTATCTCCAGGGATCCAGGTGTGCCTATCACCTGAGGGGGTGTGGTACTCAGGTACCAGCAGAACTTTTCCATCTAGGGTATGCTTAGAGGGTACTCAGAGGCTGGTGATCCAAGCCATTTAGGGAGTTAATCAATGCAGTGTGACGACCCCCCGCCCCCACGCCAAAAAAGAATGTAAAATGTGAAAATAGAGACTGAACAAAATTATTGAATTTTAAGAATAGGGCCAAACTATGCAAGGCAGGATTGAACTGGAACAACTAGTTATGAGGAAAGGACTAGGCCTATTTACCCCCTAGCTGTTCCTTCTACTGTAATTACTAGTTTTGAAAAAGCAAAACACCTGGCCCTGAAACCAGGAACTGCCCATTGCTTTAGGTCAAGAAATTGTTACAGGAGTACTTACAGTTTTGTTTTGGGAACGTTTGTGACGTATGAGCTTGCAAAATAAAATAACTGCTAAGTTTTTCTATACACCACCTTGCTTGAATCTGCTCTAAAAGAATGCATTTTTTTACCTTTATAAATCCTGAGCTATTTGAGTTTGGGACTGCTCATTCCCTAGATGAGTTAACCCTGGCTGGTCAATTGAATAAACTATCTTTTAAGATACTGGTCAGCGTCTGTGACTTTGTCCAGGGGGTCAGTCCACTTCATCTAGATGCCCCAGTGAGATCCTATTCTCGCCTGAACAGGACGACCCCTGTCATGACCTGACTTCTGTGTCAGGGGACAGGCCACATGGCTGCACCTAGTGGAAGGCCTTGAGAGACATTCCTCAGTCCCAGGTGCCCTTGCTCTGTGAAACCCCTGAAATGAACTCTGGAGTTTGTTCTACCAGTAAATTTCTGCCTGTAATCATCATGTAAAAATATAAATGAGTTGTTTTAAATTCCCAAGAAAAGTCATCAAGTTTTGGTGTTAGCAAAAACTTGAAAATTAAAGTTCTTCTTCAAAATAAAGCAATATTCCTTCACATTTTTGATAAGTCAGATAATTGGATTACAATATGAACAGCTTAATGCATTAAAACACCAGATCTTTGGTTTTCCGTAATATCCAAGTTACTATTCACTGGCAGAAATTTCTTCGGTTGTCTGGCCTCAGTCCCTCCTGCTGCTAGAAATTTACTTTCTCCCCTGAATCCCCTTTTCCCTGGGGAAAGAATAGCCATGGGTACAAAACTGTGAAATCAGAAAACAAAACAAAATTATTGATAAAGGGCAAAAACCTCCTGGTAAAGAAAAATCCCAGACAAAGGCTGACTAGTAGTCAGCTTTTGTCCCTTCCCCATCCTTGATAAAAAAAGCAAAAGAACATCTCTCCCTCACTCAATTTACCAAACTGGCAGCTTTGCAAAAGGCTATTGACAACCAAAGCTTATCACCAGCTGCATTAAAGAGCTGTTAGGAGCTTATAATAAAAATAATTTCTAAAGTAGTGTCAATAGCTTTGATAGTATTGATCATGCTGACCAAGTCAAGATTATGTTTTGCCTATGCTCCTGTGAGTCAAGGCTATGTTTCTGCCATGTTTTGCTTCTATAACCTTGCTTTCTTGCCTTGGTAACAAGGCCTTAAGCCCACCAATTGAAGACCACCGCTGAGTGGTCCCACTATGAGTGGCCTATTACAAATGATTACATATGATATTACCATAAAGATCAAATTAATTTAAAGGTCATATAACTGTAACCAATGAAAAATTCACCAAACCTGCCTTGCATAGCTTGTATATATAACTCTATCTAACCTACCCCTATAAAAACCCATCCTACCCTGAGCTCAAGGCTGTTCTCCTACTTTCCCAGTGGTAGGAAGTGGTCCCATGTGGTGGTAATAAAGTTCCTAGATCCTTTATCTGGGTTTCATGAAGTCTCTTTTGGATCCAGGATATAATAGATGTAGGCCCAAGTGAGATCCAGGACCCCAGGCCTTGAGCTCAGGGACTTTGGACTGGTGTCAGAAGGGCCACTCCCTAGGGGATGGCTGTGGAGAGAAGTTCCTAACAGGAACTTAGAACTCAAAAGCCTCTAGAGGTAACTTGAAATGCCTGGCCAGGTATAGTGGAAGCGGCAGAAAGGGAGGTGGGATGCAGCAGAACTCCCAGCCACGGAGGAGTTTGGGATGCGCTTCTCCCCAGTGGAGGCAGATTAGGGTTCTTAACCTGGAGTCTGGCCTCACTTGGGTTGTCTTATTTGTTTTGTCTGTCTGTTAGAGGTGCCTTCTGGTGCTGTTTGCTTAGGTCTGTCTGACCATTTGGTTTGTGTGGCCACCTATCTGTGTCTGTTTTGGTTGACATTTCTGTCTAAATGTCTGAGAACCACAAGCATCGAGAAAGGGATGAGATGGGGAATCTCCTGTCAAACCTGTGTCTCCAACCCCAACCCCAGATGTTGGAGAAACCTTGGGATGAGGTGGAGAATCTCCTCTCAAACTTAGGTCTCCACTCTGGTGCTGATAAAATTCCAAGGGGAAAGCTTATTTGGTCCAAGCAGGAAAAGTAAGAAACAACTTCTATTTAAGCTAATTCTGAGATCACTGATATCTTGCTTTTTACAGATATGCACCAAACTTCTTTATCCATCACTTTTGGAAATGTTTTTAGATCCCTTTTCTTATTTTCAGGAAAAAGCCAGGGCATATGAGTACTGCTACCCAATGTCATCTCTGCACTCTCTGCCAGGTAGATTGGCCGTCCCTTAATGCAAAATGGCTGCAGGAGAGCTCCTCTAAACTTACGCCTCTCTTCTAGGTTCAGAGAGTTATTTTGGGGCTCTCAGTCACCGAAATCAGGTCCCCTAAACGCCAGAGCTCACCATTCTCTGAAAAAATAAACCCAGACAATTATTCAAGTTATTAGAATCTGTTATTTTTGTTCATTTGGACATCTCTGGGGGAATAAAAGTTTGTCTAGGCCTGGTCATAGACCTGCTCTGTTTTGTCTGTGTTGCAGCAGTCGAGAGGTGGGCATGGAAGGTTGCAAGACTTTACAAGCTTCAGGCTGCATTTTCCTGCAGAGGCAGCCGGAGGTGAGGGCATAGACAGTTTGAGCCTCGTTTGGACATTTGGCTTGTCCGAACAGCTAAAAATATTGTAAAATGCTCTTCTCTAAAAAGAAATTTGGATAAAAGATAGGCCAGTTCAGTTTCAGGTGACTCCCACCTAGCCTTCCTCCAGTGGAAGTTATTCACAAGGCCAATTGGTAAAATGCCTTGCTAAACAAGCAAGCCCTGGGTAAATGAAGCTCAGCAAAGGCACTATGTTTAACAAATCTTAAATCTTTAGATCAAGATTCTGGAAAATGTAAGACTGATTTTCATTTTTGTGCACTTTAAGGTTTTTATGAGTATGTTGGAACATGTTCAAGATGAAAATCAACATGCTGTAAAAAAAGAGTTTAAACTCTAAGGAAAGTCATCAGATTTGTATGCCACATATCTTAAAGGATTATTGTACTGTTTTAAACAGGTAGTTTAGTTAAACTTTCTAAGAATTCTTTAATTTACAAATCAAAATCCGTATTTTAAAATTCGGTATTTTAAAATGCAAAGGTTGTTTACACTGTAATCAAGTTATCTGACTCAACAAAAGGCATTGGCTGTTTGGGATTTAGTTCCCTCTGCTAAAACTTGGGGATACTATTAGAAATTTAAATATAAAGGTTTATTTAACACTGTCAAAGATTTTACCTGTTCTGTCTGAAAATTTACCTGTTCTGTCTAAAACTATTTCATTCAAGAACCAAGAAAAAAAAGGGAAAAACTTATTCTCTAATAGAAGACCTGTCTTTAGAGGTGAGGGATGTATAGGCAGAAGTGCAGCTCAGCCAGTCATGCAGGGTAGGACAGGCCCTGGGGGGATTCCACGCATGGTAGAAGAGGGCAAGCTGGCACAAAGGCAGTTCAACTAACCCTGAAGAGTTGGGTGCATGCACATTCCTTAGGAGGGACCGTGTGGCCTATCTTTGTCCTGTCCCTTTCTCTTGCAGACAGACACAGGAAACATAATGGTAAAAATGAGTGATGTCATGATCTGATTGGTATTCCTAAAACTGCCACTTGGATGTATTAACTTTGAAAAAGCCTTAAAAATATGGTTAGAAAATTTATCAGTATGTGATTTGCTTTCAATGATACTCTGAAATTGGATATATTTTTTAAAGGCATATAGGTGGACTGGGAAGACGGGTCAGTGTTAGAGCACTTGCTTCAGCACCACATACACAGAAAAGAAACAACCAGAAGAGGCACTGTGGCTCAAGTGTTTCAGTGCTAGCCTTGATCTGAAGAGCTGAGGGACTCCGCCCAGGCCCAGAGTTCACACCCACAACCAGACTCCCCCCACCAAAAAAAAAAAAAAGGCATATAGGTGTTAAGTCTAGCTTATTGGTACAGTGCTGGTGATTAATTCTTGCATTCACAAAAAATGGTCATTTGAGTTCAAAAGTTTTTAATGTATATCTGTTTTAAAATGAGCAGCCAAGAGGCAATAGTGGTACCTAGCCTCAAGATTTCAAAGGAGTTTTCAAAATACAAATGAAAACTAAAGTATAAAATGTTAAAGCAGAGATTAATAAAAGGTTTAAATTAGTAAGTCTTAGTAAGGTTTAGATTAGTAAGTCTTTAGCCCACTTATTTCTTGGGCAGTTGTTTCTTCAAGGTTTGTTGTTGGGGGATTTAACTTTTTGAGTATGTATATTTTAGATATGAGACCCTTGTCCATTGTATGACTAGTGATGATCTTCTCCCAATCCGTGGGCTTTCTGTTGATCTTGCTAGCTATGTACTTTGCCATGCAGAAGCTCTGCAATTTCATGCAATCCCATTTGTCCAAACTTTCTTTGATTTGTTGTATTTCTAGGTCTCTGTTAGGAAAATTTTGGCCTGTCCCAAGGAGACCTGGGTTTCTTCTATTCCATCCTGTAATGTTTTCAGAGTGTCTGCTTTGACTCTGTGGTCTTTGATCTATTTGGAGTTGATTCTGATGCAGGGTGATATATAAAGATCAAGCTTTAGTTTTCTATAAGTAGGTAACCAAATTTGCCAGCACCATTTACTGAAGAGCCTGTCTTTCATTCTATTTTTTTAGCCCTCTTATCGAAGATTACAAAGTTATAGGTATGTGGGTTCATTTCTTGGTTTTCAATTCTATTCCATGGGTCCTGAGATCTGTTCTTGAGCCAGTACCAAGCTGTTTTGATTACTATAGCTTTGTAGTAGAGTTTGAAATTTGGTATTGATATTCCTCTAGCAGTGTTCTTTGTGCTAAGGATCGCTTTTCCTATTCGGGGTCTTTTATTGTTCCATAAGAATTTTTGGATTGCCTCTTTTATTTTCCTGAAGAATGAGGTTGCAATATTGATAGGTATCGCATTGAATTTGTAGAGAGCCTTGGCAAGTATTGCGATTTTCATGATGTTGATCCTTCCAATCTAAGAGCATGGAAGGTTTTTCCAATTTCTAATTTCTGTTTTGATTCCTTTTTCAAGTTTTTAAAGTGGGTTCCTCATAGACTCCACATAGACCTCCCCTGTGACCCAGCAATCCCACTTTTGGGCATTTACTGGAATGACCACAAACAAAGCCATACTAAAGCTACCAGCACAACTATGTTTATTGCAACATTATTTTCCATAGCTAATATATGGAACCCACTCAGATGCCCCTCAGTAGATGAATGGATCAAGAAAATGTGGTATATATGCATAATGGAATTCTATGCCTCTATCAGAGAGAATGACATTGTCCCATTTGTTAGGAAATAGAAAGAATGGAAAAAAATTATATTAAGTGAAGTCAGCCAGGCCTAAAGAAACATAAGTCCCATGGTTTCCCTTATTTTCAATAACTAGTACATGTCTGAGACAAGCAGAAATAGTCAGATACGTTGATGTTAGGTTAAATGAACCCCAAGGTAAGGACTGGAATAGATTTTCTTTCTTGTTATTGTTTCTAACATATTTATAAGATGATTTCTTTGTTGCTTTGTATGTCCCTCCCCCATGGGGAGGTTGGGGAGGAGGGTGGGAAGGTATTGTAAGGGGAAACAAAGGAGGAGGCAACAAATGTACTCATCACCTTGCCCATGTAATTGAAACCCCTTCGTATGGTATTTTCACAATAACAACAACAACAACAACAAAAAACCTTTGAACTTAAAAAAAATTAGGATTGGATGGGCTGGGAATGTGGCTGGGCTGCGAAGGTGGCTTAGTGGTAGAGTGCTTGCCTAGCATGCATCAAACCCTGAGTTCAATTCCTCACTACCACGTATTCAGAAAAAAAGGTTAGCACTACGCTAACCTTGACCAAAAGAAGCTCAAGGACAATGCCTATGCCCTGAGTTAAATCCTAAGGACTGGCAAAAAAAAATGGAGATGAATTCCTGGTTATAAAGTTTGAAAGTAAAATTGTTAATATTTGTCTCAAAGTGCAAAAAGGAAAAATTAGGATTACCAAAATAATTGCTTAATTACTATTTCAGTTTGCTCTTATAGGTTTTTTTTTGTAAGAGTTCCCAGCAAGCCCACAAAAAGGAGTAAGGATTCTTACAATTTTGTCAGATATAACTTTCAGCCCTTAATAAGTTCTAGGTAGACCATGCTTTAAAAAACTATTTCTAATGACCATCTTTGTTTCTTTTAATGGCAGTAAACATGGCCTTTTGTTTAGACTTGTTGATCTGAGAACTGTGGTTCAAAGCCAGCCTGGGCAGAGAAAGGTCCCTGTGAGATTATCTCTAATTGGTCAGCAAAAGAGTTGCTTTGGGGCTCAAAGTGGCAGAGTGCTAGCCTTGAACTCAGGGCCTGAGCACTATCGCTCATCTCTCCAGCTCAATTCCAGTGATTAAGGAAAATGCCAAGGCGTGTGTATCCCAGCATGGAGAAAGACACTCCTGGGAGCCTGGCAATGATGAAACATCCAGATGCAGTTACAAGCCACTGCTCGGATGGCAGAGATGGTATCAGATCCTGTTTGCCTTTTCAAAAATTGATGGACTGGGAAGGTGGCTCAGTGGTAGAGCGCTTGCCTTGCATGCATGAGGCCCTGGGTTCGATTCCTCAGTACCACATAAGAAAAAAGAAAAAAGAGGGAAGTGGCACTGTGGCTCAAGTGGTAGAGCACTATCCTTGAGCTGAAGAGCTGAGGGACAGCGCCCAGGCCCAGAGTTAGGCCCCACGACTGGACCCCCCCCCCAAAAAAAAAATTGATCAGCGCCAGGAAATCATGAGAAAGTAAATTGTAATCATGCCTTTCTAAATGTTTGTCTGCTTCGTAACTGGGCAAGAATGTGCCAGTCATCTAAGTGGGTTGTAAAATGTGTGGGATAGTTTAAATTCCCAAATTAGGGCTTTGAGCAGATACAGGGCATAACTATTGGAGACTTCTTAAATTACAGGAGGGGTTCATTTTACCTAACATCTTATCTTATCTTTTCAGCTTGTCTCAGACATATACTAGTTATTGCAAATAAGGGAAACCATGGTGAAGAGCTACAGTAACTCCATTTTAAGATCAACCCCTCTGAGCTGTGCTGCCCTCAGAGTAACCCCCAAAGAGAAAGTTCTCAGAAAAACCCCAGGTTGACACCAACCCTGCCCATCCTTAAGGAACAGAACAGTTGCCTAAGTGTTCCATCAGAAAAAGGCAAATATGGTCAGGGCGGACTTATACCCCTTGAACTTGTGGACTTGCTTTTGTGGA
>NW_027205173.1:0-17038 GCF_024711535.1 Dipodomys merriami | reverse complement strand
GTGCATGTGTAAGTAAGTGGTTGGAAAATATGGATGATAATAGAAAGGTTAAAACATAGTAAATTAATTTTGGAAGATACAAAACATGTCCTGAAATCTATTTTCTTCCTTCATCTAAATTCTCTGTTTTCTCTAAGTAATCTTTTGTTCTTTACTTTCTGAATAACAATATTTCTTGTTCCCATCATTGGAATTTTTTTGTTTATTCAAACTTTATTCTTTCTTCATTTAATCTGCTTTACCTATGATTTCTGAACAAATTGACAGAGGTATTTGGCCTTCTCCTTTTTAACTTTTATAACCAGTGTACTAAAAAAGAGTTCTTCTCAGGCCATTTATTGGACAAGGAAATTTGGACTAATTTGTAAGTGCTTTGAGCTTTTCACACCAGTTCCTGAAGACCTCAAGGATGTAATTGTTGTGCCCAGATCACAGGAGCCCCACCAAGAAGACCACCGAGAGTCAGCTGTTTTAAGGTTTTATTTAGACAGGCTGCAGCTCGGGCCTCGTCCTACACTCTGACACAGTGGAGCCTAGGAGGAGAGCCCAGAGCTAAAGATTTGCAGGGCTATAAAGGCACACAACCAACCAGGTGTTTGGATTACCACCACGTGTTGCTCTGCTAGACAGAATTTGCTGATCTTAGGTTTAGTTTAAACAAGCAACAAGTGGTCACTGCCTCAAAACTTTACCCCTTTATTCCTCCCCTTGACTTATGGTCCTGAGACACAATCTTATGGTTCCAGCCCAAACTAAAATCCAACAGCTCTGGATGAATGGGTTCTTCTAGTCCCTCTCTGACCTTAGCCATAAACAGCAATACCAGTAACAATCAGTCCATTTTTCTTTTCTTGAGGCATATGCGGAGTGGTTGGGTAGGATGCTTGGAGACTTCCCATGTTTCCTCACATTGTCCAGGGCAAAGGGGTCAGCCAGTCTCATATGGGAGCAGTGGATCTAAGCAGCAATGTGGTCCACCTTAAGGGCAGTAGGTGTAGCCAGTAGCACCATGTAAGGTCCCTTCCACTGTGTTCCAGCAATCTCAAGTTGTGCCTTCGAACAAACACCCAGTTCCTGGTTTAAACAAATTTTGAGGGGTAGGAATAGAAGCAGAATCATATAATGCTTTAAGCTGGGGCCACATGCTCTTATGCACCAGCTGTAAATAGTCAAGCTTACACAGAAATTCAGTATCACTCAAATCAGCAAGCAATTCAGCCTGAAGGCTAGGGATAATTGGTGGAGGGTGTCCATCTTACTCTAAACAGAGCAAAAGGAAGGAGCAATACCCAGTCTGTGCCAGTCTCCAAAGCCAATTTAGTTAAGGGCTCTTTTAGAGTCCAATTCATTCTTTCTACCTGCCCTGAACTCTGAAGTCTATAAGCACAGTGCAATTTCCAATCTCCCCAGTGCCGTGGCTATTCTGACTTACTTTTGAGATGAAGGCCGGTCCATTGTCCGACCCGATGATGGAGCCATACCTGGGTAGGAATTCTTCCAGGATCTTCTTAGCCATGACGTTCGCGGTCTCCTGCTTTGTTGGGTAGGCTTCAACCCATCCCGAAAAGGTGTCTACAAAAGCTAGCAAATATTTATATCCAGATTTTCCAGTTTTAATTTCTGTGAAGTCTACTTCCCAATGCACACCTATCTCCACTGAGGTGAGCTTCTTTGTAACCGGTAGATTGGGGGCATTGGTGAGCTGACAGGCTTTACAATTTTTAACAATGTCCTCAATAAGTTGATTTCCTTGCCTAATTTTTACTTCTGAGTGTCAGAGCAAGTCCTGCATTCTTCGGGTTCCCATGTGAGAGGCCTGATGGATTCTCTTAAGAATCCCCTTGACCAATCTTTGTGACAAGATAAGTTTTCCCTCACCCGTTTTCCACCAGTTTTTGTTTCCTTCTCTGTCCGGGGATTTATGGGCCATGGGAATTTTCTTTATCCACTCCAAGTCTTCTTAGGAGTACTGAGGCTCAGGAGGCAAAGCTTGTGGCCCTGGGTCTACTAGAGTCAGTACTTCAGTTCTGGGCTGGAGGGTCATCTCCTTAGCTGCCTGATTGGCCAAGTTATATCTTTTGGTTATTGAATCAGTTCCTTTTGATGGCCAGGGCAGTGCATAATGGCAATATTTGCTGGTTACCATATGGCCCGGATGAGGCTTAAAATTTCTTGTTTGTTTTTAATAGTCTTTCCCTCAGCTGTCAGCAGCCCCCTCTCTTGGTAAATGGCTCCATGGACATGCACAGTGACAAAAGCATACTGACTGTCCGTGTAAATGTTTAGTCTCTTCCCTTTTCCCATTTGTAGGGCTTTTGTTAGTGCCACTAATTCTGCTCTTTGTGCAGACTTTCCCTGGGGGAGTGCTTCTGCCTTCACTATCTCAGTGTCTGTGGTGACTGTTGTGCCTGCGTACCTTTTTCCATCTCGAATGAAACTGCTGCCGTCTGTGAGCCAGGTATGCTTGGCATGCGATAGTGGTGAGTCCAACAGGTCTGGCCTCTTTTCCCTGGTCCGGTCTCTCTTTTTATGCTCAATTTCACATTTTGTGTCCTTCCTTTCCTGTCTTTGCTCCTCTGTCTCTCTCTTATTGTAAACCTTTTCCACCGCATCTACTAGATCCCTAATAGACTTTTCACCAAGTCTGTCTAGAGCCTGCAATTTTCGCTTTATGTCTGGTGCAGCTTGATTTATATAGGCAAACATAATCATCTGAGCCAACACCTGGGTCTCAAGATCATGCGGGGTATATTGACTAAAAGCTTCCATGAGCCACTTGAGATATGCTGCTGGACTTTCACTTCCTCCCTGTCTAACATAAACTTTGGCCATATTAGTAGGTCCATGAGCCACCACCTTGAGACCTGACAACAGAGCCTGGTGGTAGATGAGAAGTCACTCCCTACCTTCAACCATATTGTGGTCCCATGTTGCTAGGATCTCAGGAAAATAGGCAGTGATCAGGGCAAGATCCATGATGGGCGCTCCTATGGGGCTAGGGTTATGTTTCCGGGCCACCTCTAGGATATGGTCTCTCTCTTCAGTGGTAAAAAGGACCTGTAAAAGCTGACTACAATCATCCCAAGTGGGCTGATGAGTAAATAGAATAGTTTCAAGCAAATGAATTAAATCCTGGGGTTTCTCAGAAAAGGGGGCATTTTGGGTGCACCAATTGTATAGATCACTGGTAGAAAATGGTCAATATTGGAATTGCTGTTGACCATCCACATCCACAGGACCTACGGCGCATAAGGGAAAAACAGCTTCGTTAGAAGGGGGGTTGATCCCATGGCGTAGTCGAGTGACTGGCCCCTCAGAAACTTTGAGGGCAGGTGCCAAGGGTGCTATAGCTCCCTCCTCCTCTTGATCATTCTCAGGTTCTGCAAAAGGAACCTGGGATGGGGATTATGGGGGAGGGAACATTTCTTCTTCCAAGTTATCTCCCTGAAAAACTGGGGGGTACCTTTTCTTTTCCTCTTTCTCAGTTTCTTTTTGTAAGTCTACGGGGCTAGATGGAGTGGTGCCCATGGTTTTCAGTCCCATCAGTCATACAGTCCAAAAACCAGTAAGCAGTACAAACAAAACACACTCAGGCCTGACAGTTATGAAAAAAAGCTTTTGAAGTGGAAATCTCCTGAATTGGTCTGCTGACTCCTGTCATGGTGGGGTTCCACACCCATGCCCCACAGCAGAAGGAGCAGACCCACAGTGGGGAGGCCCTCTTGGTCAGTTCCGGCCAAACACCGAACCGACCCCTGCCTCATAATTCACTCGGCGGGGTTCCAAGGAACCACCCTCACAAGAGGATCTGGGATGTCTCCTGGTTCCTCCAGGGTTTTCGTGCAAGCGCATCTGCTTCGACAACCCTTTACACAATACAAATCAGAGCGGCCATCCTCACAAAGGAAAATGAAAGTAAAACATACAATGACAGGACAAGACAAATTAACAAAGACAGCTCTGTTTTACCTTTGGAGTCTGAGGTCTTGGGGGTCTTTGGGGAGATCCCGGGCAAGCCCCCACTAATATAATGGACTACCTGAAGTACAGTGGACTTGGGAGTGGGCCAGGTAACCCACTCATTTTTAGTGATCCCTGACTGCCTTTATCCATTGCTTGGGTGTGATCTCTTAACAAAAATGCAAGCTCAGATACAGTTCACAAATAGTGGGGCTTTTGTGATAGACTCCAGGGGAAAGCCTGTTCATATGTTGCTAACCAGTAAGTTAGAAAAAGAATATAGGTTGTGCCAACATTTTAAGCTTGAGCCTCCAGAAGATGAATGGCTACAGGTGTTTCCTCAAGCATGGGCAGAAACTGGAGGAATGGGACTGGCAAAACACTAGCCTTCAATTTTTGTGGAACTCAAAGCTGGGGCCGACCCAGTAAAAGTTTGCCAGTACCCTATGGCACTAGAAGCAAAGAAGGGGATCACCCCCATATTAGAATATTGCTAGATCTAGGAGTCTTAAAGCCTACCCAGTCAGCTGGAACACCCTGCTATTGCCTGTCAAAATCCCAAACTCAATTGATTATAGACCAGTGTAAGACTTGAGAGAGGTCAACAAGAGAATACTGGACATTCACCCAACAGTTCCTAACCCATATACCCTGTTGAGCTCTCTGCCACGGAGCCATGTGTGGTATACTGTATTGGATCTGAAAGATGCCTTTTTTAGCCTACCCTCAGACACACAAAGCCAAAGCTACTTTGCATTCACTTGGCGTGGTCCCGAAATAGGGATAAGCGGTCAATTGACCTGGACCAGGCTGCCTCAAGGATTTAAGAACTCACCTAAAATCTTCAACGAGGCGCTACATGAGGACTTGAGTGATTACTGCTCTAAAAATCTCGGATGAACCCCCACTAATATGTGGTGCCCAGGTCGAAGGACCCCCACCAAGAAGACCACTGAGAGTCAGACTCTACAGCTGTTTTAAGGCTTTATTTAAATGGGCTGCAGCTCGGGCCTCATCCTACACTCCGTCACAGCGGAGCCTAGGAGGAGAGCCCCGAGCTAAAGATTTGCAGGGCTATAAATGCACACAACCAACCAGGTGTTTGGATTACCACCATGTGTTGCTCTGCTAGACAGAATTTGCTGATCTTAGGTTTAGTTTAAACAAACAACAAGTGGTCACTGCCTCAAAACTTTAACCCTTCATAATCAGGAGAGCATTTGAAACTTTTGTGTTTTGCATGGAAATGCTAAGCTCCAATTCTCTTCTGGACTTCTCTAGAGTTATTTGTGACAACTTGTAGCTTTATTGAACTCCTAATTGGTTTTATCTTTGCTTTCTTCTTTCTTTTTTCCTGATAAACTTAGATTTTTAATTCTGGGGACGTCAATAATTATGATTACCTGATTTTTGCTTGTTTGACTGGGGCATTGGGTTCTTCCTTTTTCTATTTTTATTGTTCTTGCTAAGATTACCTGTTGTGATTACCAGTTAAGAGGGAATGAGGACAGCATAAGAATTAACTGACTGGGACTAAAATTAAGTCGGCAGAAAACTGAGTTTCTTTGTTTACTAGTTTTCAAGATTTGATTCAAGACTTACAAGGCTTAGGAATGTTAAATTTTGGCTTTGCAATTAAGTGGCCTAAGCTAGTTTTAGATGGTCATAGAGTAATTTGGAAATAATTGCCTGTTTATTGACCTGGTAAATTTACATTAGCAATCTTCTTCGTCTTACATTGCCTCAATAATCTTACTGAATCATTTCTGATATCTTGAATTTCATGGGTAAGTTGAAAACAATATTTAAAAAATAAAATAAATGTCTGGGAAGATGGAGGAGGAGAAGCTGGAGTCTAAACAAGCTCTCGCATAGAAAGCAGTTTTAGAGTTCCAGCTAACAGTCCTAAGCCAGAGAATCACACCAAGTGTGCCATCACAGGACAGAGTGTCAGGTCAGAGAGGGAAAATCCAGGCAAGGAGACACTTCTGAGCTCTTGCCAGCAGCCATGGCAACGGCGGCGGCCGCAGCCATACCTGAGCCACTGAGAGTCCAAGACGAAGGAGTCAGACGTAGCGGGCGAGCGGATTCTACTCAAAACCAGCAAGAACCGACAAGGAGCAGACATCTTCATCCTGCAGTTCAAAGACCAGAGACGACCCAGGAACCAAGACTTGGCGTGAGTAGAAGCCCGACGTCCTCACTCCTTCTCAGGGAGCAGAGGAGGGAAGGCCACCCCTCCCCCCCAGTACCGGAGATCTCCATCTTGGATACCGACAAAGCTCGGTGGAGCTGCTAGCTCCAACTTAAGCCTTGGAATAAAACGAGTCATTTAGCAGGTCTGAAGAACTTAATGGCGGTGTGACCTGCCAGACTCAGCTCCACCCAGGGAAAAGTCACCCAGCTCGGGTGCCAGCCCTAGGAGTGGCTTTCTTCACTGGGTAACCAGAGCCAGAGGCTGCCCCTCCCTCTAGCAGCCTCAACAATCAATTGAAATTCAGTAAACAGAAACCATGAGAATGGCTCCAGGCTGGGCTCTGTGAGTTTTTCACAAACTAGCCCGGGGGAAAAGCTACTGTTTGTTGAAAGGCCTCAACTCTACCCAGAACCTAGCCTCATCACTTCATCCCCCTCTATTGTGATTCTCAAAGCAGATCTGCCTCCCATTGAACTAGCCTGGGAGGAGGATTGCAAAATCCTGGGTAAAGCAGAGCATTTTTCTACCTGTTTGAACAAACTGACTTAAGAAACCAACCAAGCCACAGGACCACAAGCAGACCAGAGACTCCAACAAGAGGCTGGTTATGGACACAAGGGAGATACAGGAGTTTTCCCACCCCTCCCCCCAAAATCAAAGAACTTTCTTCTTCTTCTTCTTCTTCTTCTTCTTCTTCTTCTTCTTCTTCTTCTTCTTCTTCTTCTTCTTCTTCTTCTTCTTCTCCTTCTCCTTCTCCTTCTCCTTCTCCTTCTCCTTCTCCTTCTCCTTCTCCTTCTCCTTCTCCTTCTCCTTCTCCTTCTCCTTCTCCTTCTTCTTCTTCTCCTTCTCCTTCTCCTTCTCCTTCTCCTTCTCCTTCTCCTTCTCCTTCTCCTTCTCCTTCTCCTTCTCCTTCTCCTTCTCCTTCTCCTTCTCCTTCTTCTTCTTCTTCTTCTTCTTCTTCTTCTTCTTCTTCTTCTTCTTCTTCTTCTTTTGGTACCTTATATAAAATTTTTTTTCTAAAACTTTTTTTAATCTTTAATTTTTGCCTTTTTTGAAAAAAAAAGTTTTCCAGCAACTTTTTTTTCCTCTTATAATTTGTATTTTTTAGGGATATGTGAGTGTGCGTTTTTCTTTCTTTATTTTGTTTTCTTTCTCTTTTTTTCTTTTTAATTATCTTTTTGTATTTGTCTAGCTCTACTGAACTTCTGATCTTTTTATCTTCCTTTCCTATCCTTTTCACCTTTTCCTCTCTTTTGTTCTTCTTTATGTGACTTAACTCTTGTCCTGCACATCCTCAGATAAACCCGTAGTTGACTATTAGACACTATCCCCCATTGTGTACACACTGAATCCACAAATTTATTACTCAATTCAAAACCTCTGAGACTTAAATTCCTTAATAGCAGTACTACCTCTTTATACCTATATAATATTTTAAGCATTTTTATTTTTGTTTTTCACATCTCCTTTATATCCCTCCCCTTCTCTCAATATATTCAAGTTCTTCTCTAAATAGATTGTTTTTGTCTCTGCATAATATTAGGAATTTTTACTTTTCTATTTTTTCTGGTCTCTTTTCTTTTCCCCTTCCATTTCTTCTTTTTCTCTCTCTCTCTACTTTCATCCTATCCAACCTATTTCCTCATTTGAGATTAGGACTTAGTTAACTCTCCCTGTGCCTCCCCACATCAATCTATTCCTATTTTTTACCCACATCTCTCCCTAACCCTAATAATTTCTGGTTTTCCAAATTCTTCTTTGTGGTTCGTAGCCCATTAACGTATAGTTGTTTGATGTTGAATAGATGTATCTGTTGAACTAGATTGTATCTGTAGAGTATTGACTATGCAAATTCAGACTTTGGTTGAGGCTTGCCTTAAGATAGTGTTCTAGCACAAAACTGGGGCTATTTTCAAATGGGCAGAGTAAGCTGGAAAAACACAAGAAAAATGACAAATCCTGTTATCTCAATTCCCAATATTGATAATCAGTGGACAGAACAGATAATGAATAATCCAGAGGAGAGTTCCCAAATAGCTCTACAAACACTGCTGGCAAACATGATAAATGAAAAGATTGAAAACATACAAAGGATTCTGTATGAGCGTGATAGGGAGGGAGAGGAAGAAATCCAAAAGTTTATACAGGAATATCATAAGCGTGAGGAAGTGACTCAAAAACTGATACAGGATTTGCATGAGCAGCATGAGAATACTCAAAGAGAAAGGCAGCAATGGCGTGAGCAGGTTGAGAACACTCAAAGAGAACTGCAGGAATCGCACAAACGGGAGGAAGCTAATCAAAGAGTAATACAGGAATTGAGAGAGCAGGAAGAGAATACACAAAGATCACTAAAAGCATTCATGGAATCCATTAACAAAGAGCTGAAAGAAGTCAGGGAGGCCACAAAGGGAAGGCTGAATGGAACCCAACAGAAGGAATGGGAGTCCAAGGAAACAATAACCAATCAATTAAGTGATTTGAGAATAAACATTGAACACCAAATTAAGGAAGAAAAAGAGTTCATACAAGATCTAAAACAAAGCTTCAACAAAGAATTTGAAGCCTTCAAAGCTGACCAATTAGAAAGAAAAGAGGTAAAAAACAAAGTAGAAACTCTTGACAGCAGGTTAGACCATGCAGAAGATCGAATCTCAGGGATTGAAGACAGCCTAGATATTATAGAGAAAGAACATACAACCATCCAAGACAAGTCCAAGAAATATGATAGATCTATCCAACACTTGGAAGACACCATCAGAAGGCCTAATCTAAGGATAATGGGTGTAGAGGAGCATCTAGAAACAGAAGTTAATGGTCTAGGAAATTTGTTTAACAGGATCCTAGCAGAGAACTTCCCAAACATACAAAAAGATAGGTCTATTCAGATACAAGAAGCTTTTAGAACCCCAAAAAGACCAGACCAGAAAAGACATCCCACTGTCACATTATAATCCACACAGGATCAACTCAGACCATGGAAAAGATCCTTAAAGCTGTCAAGGAGAAAAGATTAATCACCTATAAAGAGAAACCAATTAGAATCAACTCAGATTTCTCAAAAGAGACAATCAAAGCAAGAAGAGCCTGGAATGATGTATGCCATGCCCTAAAAAACAAACAATTATCAACCAAGAATACTGTACCCAGCTAAACTCTCCTTCATAACTGAAGGCCAAATAAAAACCTTCCATAGCAAAGAAAAATTGAAACAATACATCTCCACCAAACCAGCCCTACAAAAGATTCTTAAAGATGTCTTACACATAGAAAACCAACAAGACCACAATAAAAGCCAAGAAACTGCACCCAAACTGAGAATCCAAGAACCATAGGAAGAACCCAGTTTTCGCAGTCCCCAAGAAGGTGGATAACATGGCAGGAACTCCCAAATACCTCTCAGTCCTTTCTCTTAATGTTAATGGAGTGAACTCTCCAATTAAGCAACATAGACTGTCTAGTTGGATTAAAAAACAAGACCCTTCTATCTGCTGCCTGCAGGAGTCACATCTTGCCTGTAAAAACAAACACATTTTCAATGTTAAAGGCTGGAACAAAATCTACCAAGCAAACGGCCCCCATAAACAGGCGGGAGTTGCAATCCTAATATCAGATAAAATAGACTTCAAATTAAAATTCGTGAGAAGAGATAAAGAAGGCCGCTAAATACTATTTAAAGGATCTCTCCTTCAGGAGGATATTACAATTCTAAATATCTACACGCCAAACAATGGAGCACCCAAATTTATCAAAGAAACACTACTTTCCTTCAAATCCCATATAGATCCAAAGACATTAATTGTTGGGGATTTTAACACACCCCTCTCCCCACTAGATAGATCAACTCGGCAAAAACTCAACAGAGAAACCGCAGATCTAAACAACTGCATAGATCAACTAGACTTAACAGACATCTACCGAACATTTCACCCAGCAGCATCAGAATACACATTTTTCTCAGCAGCACATGGAACGTTTTCTAAAATAGACCACATTTTAGGTCACAAAGAAAACTTGTCTAAATTCAGAAACATTGAAGTTATACCTTGCATTCTCTCTGACCACAAGGGAATAAAATTAGAACTCAACACCAAAAGCCACCAAAGAAAGTCCGGTATCACATGGAGGCTGAACAACACACTGCTGAATCATGAGTGGGTCATGGAAGAGATTAGAAAGGAAATTCAAATGTTCATGCTATTCAACAAAAATGAACACACAAATTACCAGCTCCTCTGGGACACAGCAAAGGCAGTACTCAGAGGCAAGTTTATAGCTCTGAGCTCCTACATCAACAAATTGGAGAGATCTGAAACCAACAATTTAATGACACATCTAAACCTCCTTGAAAAAGAGCAGCAAGATAAACCCCAATCCAGTAGATGGAAAGAAAAAATCAAAATTAAATCAGAATTAAATGAATTAGAATCCAAAAAAACTATAGAAAGAATCAACAAAACAAAGAGTTGGTTCTTCGAAAAAATTAACAAAATTGACAGACCCTTAGCAAATCTAATCAGAAAAAGGAGAGAACACACCCAAATTAATAAACTCAGAGATGAGAATGGAAACATCACCACAGAAACAACCAAGATTCAGAACATTATAAGGGAATACTTCTCAAACATTATGCTAATAAGTGTGAGAACTTGACAGAAATGGACCTTTTCCTAGCAAATATTGACATGCCAAAACTAAACCAAGATGAGTTAAACCAGCTTAACAGGCCCATATAAAGCATTGAAATAGAAACAGCAATAAGAGACCTCCCAGCTAAGAAAAGTCCAGGACCAGATGGTTTTACAGCGGAATTTTACAAGGCCTTCAAAGCAGAGCTCACACCAATACTCCTCCAACTCTTCAATGAAATTGAAAGAGAAAGCTCACTACCCAGCACATTCTATGAAGCCATCATAACCCTCATCCCAAAACCAGGCAGGGATTCATCAAAGAAAGAGAACTATAGACCCATTTCTTTGATGAACATTGATGCAAAACTTCTCAACAAAATTTTGGCCAATCGACTTCAACAATTCATCCAAAAAATCATACACCATTATCAAACAGGATTCATTTCAGGGATGCAAAGCTGGTTCAATATACGCAAATCAAATAATATTATTCATCACATCAACAGGAGCAAGAATAAGAACCACATGGTTATCTCAATAGATGCAGAAAAAGCATTCGACAAGATCCAACACCCCTTCCTGATGAAGGTTTTGGAATAATTAGGAATCCATGGAACATTCCTCAATACAATAAAGTCTGTATATGACAAACCTAGAGCCAGCATTATACTTAATTGTGAAAAACTAAAGCCATTTCCTCTTAACTCAGGAACAAGAAAAGGATGTCCACTCTCTCCAATTCTCTTCAATCTAGTATTAGAATGCCTAGCTACAGCAATAAGACAAGATGTAGATATAAAGGGGATCCAAATAGGGAAAGAAGAAATAAAACTCTCCCTCTTTGCAGATGACATGATCTTGTATTTAAAGAATCCCATAGACTCCACTCCCAAATTACTCAAGCTGATTCAAAACTTTGGTAAAGTAGCAGGGTATAAAATTAAACCCCCCAAAATCCATGGCTTTTCTGTATGCCAACCATGAGAAAAGTGTGGCTGAAATTAGGAAAGCAACTCCATTTGTAATAGCCCCACAAAAATAAAATACCTAGGAATTAACTTAACCAAAGAAGTGAAAGACCTCTATGATGAAAACTTTAAAATCTTGAAAACGGAAATCAAAACAGAACTTAGAAAATGGCAAAACCTTCCATGTTCCTGAATTGGAAAGATTAACATCGTGAAAATGGCAATACTTCCCAAGGCTATCTACAAATTCAACTCAATACCTATCAAAATTCCAACCTCTTTCTTCAAGGAAATAGAAAATGCAATCCAAAAATTCATATGGACCAATAAAAGACCCCGAAGAGCAAAAACGCTCCTCAATGGAAAGAACACTGCTGGAGGAATATCAATACCAAATTTCAAACTCTACTATAAAGCCATAGTAATCAAAACAGCTTGGTATTGGCATAAGAACAGACCTCAGGACCAATGGAATAGAATTGAAAACCCAGAAATGAACCTACAGACCTATCGCCATCTAATCTTCGATAAGGGATCTAAAACAATAGAATGGAAGAAAGATAGCCTCTTCAGTAAATGGTGCTGGCAAAATTGGTAAACTACTTGTAGAAAACTAAAGCTAGATCCTTATATATCACCCTGCACCAGAATCAACTCCAAATGGATTAAAGACCTTGGAGTCAAAGCAGACACTCTGAAAACATTACAGGATGGAATAGGAGAAACCCTAGGTCTCCTTGGCTCAGGCCGAAATTTTCTGAATACAGACCCAGAAACACAACAAATCAAAGAAAGGTTGGACAAATGGGATTGCATGAAGTTGCAGAGCTTCTGCATGGCAAAGGACATAGCTAGCAAGATCAATAGAAAGCCCATGGATTGAGAGAAGATCTTCACTAGCCATACAACAGACAAGGGTCTCATATCTAAAGTATACTTGGAATTCAAAAAATTAAATCCCCCAACAACAAATCCTCAAAGAAACAACTGCCCAATAAATAAGTGGGCTAAAAACTTAAAGAGAAACTTCTCTGAAGAAAGAAGGATGGCCAATAGACACATGAATAAATGCTTAACATCCCTAGCCATAAAAGAAATGGTGGACCTGTTGCAAAAATGAGAAGTACAAGTTGTCATGTCCAAAACGAGCTTTACAACGTTGGTGGGGGAGGCCGGGGGGGGGAAGGGGGAAGGAGAAGGATTGGAATTGGGGGGGAGGGGGGAGGCTGGGAAGGGATGTGAAGGGTAAACACAGGAGGAGGCTGCAATGCTTGGTAAGAAATGTACGCATTATCCTGCCCATGTAATTTTAACTCCTCTGTACAGTATGTTCACAAATAAAATTAAATTAAATTAAAAAAAAAAGAAATGCAAATCAAAACAACATTGAGATACCACCTCGCTCCAGATAGAATGGCAAAAATCAAGTACTCTAACAACAACAGATGCTGGAGGGGATGTGGACAGAAGGGAACCTTACTTCATTTTTGGTGGGAATGTAAACTTGTTCAACCACTTTGGAAAGCAGTATGGAGGTTCCTCAAAAGACTCCACATAGAGCTCCCCTATGACCCAGCAATCCCACTTTTGGGCATTTACCCAAATGTTTACAAACAAGACCACACTAAAGCTACCAGCACAACTATGTTTATTGCAGCATTATTTACCATAGCTAAGATATGGAACCAACCCAGATGCCCCTTAGTAGATGAATGGATCAAGAAAATGTGGTATATATACACAATGGAATTCTATACCTCCATCAGAAAGAATACCATTGCCCCATTTGTTAGGAAATGGACAAACTTGGAAAAAATTATATTAAGTGAAGTAAGCCTGGCCCAAAGAAACATAGGTCCCATGGTTTCCCTTATTTGCAATATCTAGTATATGTATGAGTCAAGCGGAAAAGGTCAGATAATGTGATGTTAGGAAAATGAACCCTTAGATATGTATTCTAATGTTTTTTTCTTCCATGCATTTCTTTCTAACGCATTTATAAGATCATCTCTTTGTTGCTTTGTATGTCCCTCCCCCCAGTATAACCCCTGCTTTCACTATATTTGATGTCAGTATAACTTGTAGAGGAGATAGGGAAAAACAAGTCGTTTAAGGATACAGGTGGACCTGTTGCAACAATGAGAAGTACAAGTTGTCATGTCAAAAACGAGCTTTACAACGTTGGTGCATGGGGCGGCGGGGAGGATCGGGTGGGGGGCGTGGGGGCAAGGCTAGGAAGAGATGTGAAGTGTAAACAAAGGAGCAGGCTACAATGGTTGATAAGAAATGTACTCATTATCTTGACCATGTAATTGTAACCCCTCTGTACAGTATGTTCACAAAAAAATAAAATAACAAAAGAATTCCAGAAAATGTAAAAAATAAATAAATTAATAAAATAAAATAAATATTAGGTGTGATAAATGCTTATAAATTCATATAACAAAAGTAAAAATCTGAGCCAATTGGAGTGCATTAATATTATGAAAATATTTGTAAAGTAGGAATTTACATGCTCTTGTTTCTTAAAACCAGTGTAAAGCTAACAAAAATTGTTATATTAAATATGAGTGACAGACAGATTGCATTATATAAGAACACTTTGTCATATTATTAAGAGATATACAATCTTCCAGGAATTTTGAGAAAGAGGATTTATTAGTGCCTGGAAAAGGACTAAATTTAAAATAAATTTTTCTGTGCTATAGCCCAATAGCTTGGAAGGAATAAGCTTCAAGCAATGAAGCTTTGAGATGATAAAAGGTCACTGACTTCCTTCAATTTAAAATATTTTGGTTTCTCTATTTAAGAGTAATCTATTGGTATGTGGGTTATATAATCAGCATTTATGTCAAGCTCTTTAGCCATGAAAGAAATGCATATCAAAACAACACTGAGATACCACCTCACCCCAGTTAGAATGGCTGTAATCTAGAACTCTAATAACAGCAGATGCTGGAGAAGATGTGGATAGTCAGAACATCTTTACACTTTGTTGCATAGGCACATCGATTTTAAAAAAAAAACTATTTCAAATAGAGTTAATATTACTTGCGTATATATTTGTATACTTCATTATATTTAAAGCATGGAACTGTTATATTCTTAGTTCTCTAAGTATGTAAGGTGAAATGTACTTTCCTTCCTTAATAGTTGTCAGATCACGTGTATGAGCAAATATTAAAGCAGATAATAAAAAGGGTTTTTTTGTTTGTTTGTTTGTTTTTTGGGTCCGGTCGTGGGGCCTGAACTCTGGGGCTTGGGCGCTGTCCCTCAGCTTTTCAACTCAAGGCTAGAGCTCTACCACTTCGGCCACAGCACCACTTCCAGCTTTTTTTTTCTCTGCTATGTGGTACTGAGGAATCAAACTCAGGACTTCATTCATTCAAGGCAAGCGCTCTACCACTGAACTACCTTCCCAGCCCCAAGAAAGTTTTTTTTTTAGATGAGTATAAAATAGTCAAAATGTGTAAGTTACTGGTGTAAACTCAGTCTAATTGAAATTGTTGGAGTATGTTTCATTTTTTCTTTTTTAAAATACTTTTTATTGTAAAGATACTGTACAGAGGGGTTACAGTTACAGAATAAGGTAGTGAGCACATTTCCTATTGAGCAATGTTACCTCCTCCTTTGTTTTTCCCTAACCATCCCTTCCTTCCCCTCCTTGGGAAGTTGTAAAGTTTGTTTTCAACATAGTGTCTTCTACATCTCATTGTTACAATGGGTCAACTTGAATCCTTGTTTCAGCATTTTGTTATTTTGTCTTTTTATTAATCAGGGGAACTTGTAAATAACTTTGTATTAGGCAAATTTAAAATGTGGACTGAAGAGGTAAAAGGGTAGAATTTGTGAGACAGGTAGTTTGTAGAAACTGGCTTTGTGTGGTGGCCTCAATATTTCAACCCATATAAGAACTTTGAGGAAATAGATATACATGCTGTGTATCATAATGTTAAGGTAGACAATTAGTTTTTTACCATTGTAAAGTATCCATTCACCATTCATTCATTGAACTGCCTCTCTCTCAAAGATATTATTAGATATTTTGTCATAATGCTATGCAAATAATCATTTTAACATTGAAATTTACTATATAGGGGACATAATTTAAGTGCCTATACACAGCACAGCACCCCAAATACCTGAAGACTGGAGAAAGGACAAAAAATTGTAGTGATTTTATAGTTATCTCCTAAGATAAATGGGGGTGGGGGCCTATGGCTGAAAATTAGGATTACCACAGGAAATTCCACTCTTGGAGTGAGTCCTGATGCTAGCAAAAAGAAGTACTTCCAGAAAAAGACTAAAATTTACATATATGTATTTCTTGACTTTTGATTTATTTTTTTCTCTAAGTTTTAAAACTAGTAGCAGCAAGACAGATATAGATTAAGAATATCTCTCTCCATATTTTTGACCAAAAGTGTAAGTAAATATATCTTTCCATTCTTTGTATGGGATGTCATTTTCTCTTGGTCCATAGTACTTGGACCAAAGTCAGGTGTTATGGATGAGGACTCCAGTAACAACAAGAATGGAAGGGGAAAAACAAAGGAGGAGGTAACAAGGCTTGATAGGAAATGTACTCATTACCTTACTCATGTAACTCTAACCTTTCTGTACAGTATTTTTTACAATAAAAACATATACAAAAAAGAAAAATTTTTAGCCATACTCATCCTAAAAATTATTAGCACAAAGTGACAACATTAGAGCCCAGAGCTGCCTGTAGAGTGCAAATGACAGAAAGAGCTGGAACTGTCAAGTGATCACATATTTTGGGTTGGATTGATAATACTTTATAGTTGAGGATCCTTTAAGAAAAGCCAACAATATTGCATATAGAATAAACTATTACCACCTCCATCTCCTCAAGGTTTCATGCTCTATCCAGACAGTCCCTCTACCATCTCCAGGAGGTGCTGATAACTGCCATGCATGGTTCAGGAAATGTGTTAAGTAACAGGCCCATGCTTCTAAGCAAATATTTGGGACAAAGAGAAATCTCCTCCCTGGGTATAAATGTTCACACTTGAAAACTAAAAAACAAAAAAACAAAAAATGAAACCAAAAAAACTCATTTCCATCCAGTAGAATGAAATCCACTTGTAATACTGATGAAAATTGTTTACACTTCATTAATAAAATGAAGAAAAGATTCTACATGAAACATTCTTCATGCTTCAATATGAAAAACTAAAGAGAAAAGAAGATAGAGAGATCTGCAGATAGAAGATGGTTTCTAATAGAATCCTTTCCATTTTGTAGCACACACATGTTTC
>NW_027205172.1:0-17046 GCF_024711535.1 Dipodomys merriami | reverse complement strand
TTAGCGTTATGGTGAGGGTTATGGTTAGTGTGAGAGTTAGGGTTAGAATTAGGCTTAGGGTGAGGTTGAGGGTAAGGGTGGGGTTTAGGGTGAGGGTGAGGGTTAGGGTTGGGTTTAGGCTGAACATTAATGTGAGGGTGAGGGTTAAGGTTAGTGTGAGAGTAAAGGTTAGGGTTAGGGTGAGGTTGAGAGTGAGGGTTAGGGTTAGCGTTCGGGTGAGGGCTAGGGTTGGGTGAGTGTGAGGGTTAGGGTGAGGGTTTGGGTTAGGGTTAGGGTTAGGGTAAGTGTGAGGATTAGGGTTAGTTTTAGCATTAGAGTTAGGGTGAGGGTAAGGGTTAGAGTGAGGTTTAGGTCGAGGGTGAGGTTTAGGATTAGCGTTAGTTTTAGGTTGAGGGTTAACCTGAAGGTTAGGGTTTGGGTTAGGATGAGGTTGACGGTGAGGGTTAGGGTTAGGGTTAGGGTGAGGGTTAGAGATAGGGTGAGGGCTGGGGTTAGAGTTAGGGTGAGGGTTAGGTTTAGGGTTAGGGTTAGGGTGAGGGTTAGGGTTAGGGTGAGGTTAAGGGTTAGGTTGAGGTTTAGGGTGAGGGTGAGTGTTAGGTTTAGCATTAGGGTTATGGTGAGTGTGAGTGTAAGTGGTGAGGGTGAGGGTAAGAGTTAGCGTTAAGGTTAGGCTGAGGGTGAGGTTGAGGCTGAGGGTTCCGGTTAGGGTGAGGGTTAGGGTGAGGGTCAGTGTGAGGTGTATGTTTAGGGTCAGGGTGAGGGTTAGGTTAGGATGAGGTTTAGGGTTAGGGTTAGGGTGTGTGTTAGGTTTAGGGTTAGAGTTAGGATGAGGGTGAGGTTAGGGTGAGTTGAGGGTTAGGGTGAGGCGTAGGTTTAGGGTTAGGGTGAGGTTTAGGTTAATGTGAGTGTTATGGTTAGGGTTAGCGTTAGGGTGAGGGTGAGGGTAAGGTTTAGGGTGAGGGTTAGGGTGAGAGAGAGGGTTAGGGTAAGGGTAAGGGTTAGGCTTACGGTTCGGGTGAGGCTGAGGGTTAGGTTAAGGGTGAGGGATGGGGTGATAGTGAGTTTTTGGGTGAGGGTGGGGGTTAGGTTTAGGGTTAGGGTGAGGGTTAGGGTTAGGATGAGTGTTAGGGTGAGCATGAGGGTTATGATTAGGTTAAGAGTGAGGATTAGGGTTAGGCTAAGGGTTAGGGTTAGGGTTATGGTGAGGCTGAGGAAGAGGCTAAGGTTTAGGTTTAGGGTTAGGTTTAGGGTTAGGCTTAGGGTGAGGATGAGGGTAAGGATGAGTTTTAGGGTGAGGGTTAGGGTGAGGTTTAGTGTTATTATGAAGTTGAGGGTGAGGTTGAGGTTTAGGGTGAGGGTGAGGGTGAGAGTGAGGGTGAAGGTAATGATGTGTGTGAGGGTTAGGGTTAGGGTGATCGTTAGGGTGACTGTGAGGATTAGTTTAAGTGATAGGTTTAGCGTTAGGTTTAGCGTTCCAGTGAGGGTTAGTGTTAGGGTTAGCGTTAGGGTGAGGGTTACGTTTAGGGTTAGGGTGAGTGTTAGAGTGAGGG
This sequence comes from Dipodomys merriami, assembly GCF_024711535.1. Classification (NCBI taxonomy): domain Eukaryota; kingdom Metazoa; phylum Chordata; class Mammalia; order Rodentia; family Heteromyidae; genus Dipodomys; species Dipodomys merriami. The sequence goes on along the minus strand of NW_027205172.1, from coordinate 15,496 downwards.
TTAGGGTGAGAGTAAGGGTTAGGTTGAGGGTGAGGGTGAGAGTGAGTGTTAGGGTTAGTGTTCAGGTGAAGGCTAGGGTTGGGTGCGGTGAGGGTGAGGGTTAGGTTTAGGGTTTGGGTTAGGGTAAGTGTGAGGTTTAGGGTTAGTTTTAGCATTAGATTTAGGGTGAGGGTAAGGGTTAGGGTAAAGTTTAGGTTGAGGGTGAGGTTTAGGGTTAGGGTTAGTGTTAGAGTGAGGGTTAAGTTGAAGGTGAGGGTTTGGGTTAGGGTGAGGTTGATGGAGAGGGTTAGGGTTTGTGTTAGGGTGAGGTTTAGGGATAGGGTGAAGATTAGGGTTAGGGTTAGAGTGAGGGTTAGGTTTAGGGTTAGGGTGAGGCTGAGGAAGAGGCTTGGGGTGAGCGTAAGGGTTAGGTTGAGGGTTAGGGTGAGAGTGAGTGTTAGGTTTAACTTTAGGGTTATGGTGAGTGAGTGTAAGAGGTGAGGGTGAGAGTAAGATTTAGCGTTAAGGTTAGGCTGAGAGTGTGGGTGAGGCTGAGGGTTAGGGTTAGGGTTAGGTTTAGGGTTAGGGTTAGGGTTAGCGTGTGTGTTAGGTTTAGGGTTAGGGTTAGGATGAGTGTGAGGGTTAGGGGGAGGTGAGCGTTAGGGTGAGGGGTAGATTTAGGGTTAGGGTGAGGTTTAGGTTTAGTGTGAGGGTTATGGTTATGGTTAGCGATAGGTAAGGGTGGGGGTAAGGTTTAGGGTTAGGGTGAGAGTGAGAGTTAGGGTTAGGGTTAGGCTTGCGTTTAGGGTGTGGCTGAGGGTTAGGTTTAGGGTGAGGGATAGGGTGACAGTGAGTGTTAGCGTGAGGGGGGAGTTAGGTTTAGGATTAGGGTGAGGGTTAGGGTTAGGGTGATTGTTAGGGTTAGGGTTATGGTGAGGGTTAGGGTTAGTGAGAAGGTTAGGTTTAGAATTAGGCTTAGGTTGAGGTTAATGGTTAGGGTGAGGTTTAGGGTGAGGGTGAGGGTTAGGGTTAGGTTTAGGGTGAGGGTTAGGGTGAGGGTGAGGGTGAGGGTTAGGGTTAGTATTAGGGTTAGGGGGAGGGCTTGCCCGAGGGCGAGGGTTAGAGTGTGGGTGAGAGTGAGGGTGAGGGTTTAGGTAGGTAAGGGTTAGGTAGTTAGGTTAGGGTTAGGGATAGGGTGAGGATTAGGATGAAGGTGTGGGTTAGGGTGAGGGTGAGGTTTAGGGTGAGGGTTAGGATTATGGTTAGCGTGAGGGTTAAGTTTAGGGTGATGTTTAGGGTGAGGGTGAGGGTTGGGTGAGGGTTCGGGTGAGGGTTCAGGTTACGGTGTGGGTGAGGGTTCAGTTTAGGGTTAGAGTTAGGGTGACAGTAAGGATTAGTGTGAGGTTGAGGGTTAGAGTTTTGGTTAGGGTGACGGTTAGGGTTAGGGTGAGGTGTAGGGTTAGGGTTATGGTGAGAGTTAGGGTTATTTTGAAGGTTAGGGTTAGAGTTAGGGTTAGGCTTAGTGTGAGGATAATGGTTAGGGTGAGGGTTAGGATGAGGGTGAGGGTTAGGGTTAGTGTTAGGTTTAGGGTGAGTGTGAGGGTTACGGTTAGGGTTAGGGCTAGGGTGAGTTTGAGGGTTAGGATTATGGTTAGGGTGCGGGTGAGGGTTAGGATAAGGGTTAGGGTTAGGTTTAGGGTTAAGGTGAGAGTGAGGCTGAGGATTAGGATTAGTTTTAGGGTTAGTGTGAGGGTGATGGTGAGGCTTAGGTTTAGGATTAGGGTTAGGTTTAGGGTTAGGCTTAGGGTGAGGGTGAGGGTAAGGGTGAGTTTTAGGGTGAGGGTGAGAGTGAGGGTTAGGGTGAGGTTTAGTGTTAGTGTGAAGTTTAGGGTGAGGTTGAGGTTTAAGGTGAGGGTGAGGGTTCGGTTTAGGGTGAAGGTAAGGGTGTGTGTGAGTGTTAGGGTTAGGGTGAAGGTGAGGGTTAGTGTAAGCGTTAGGTTTAGGGTTAGGTTTAGTGTTGCCATGAGGGTTAGGGTTAGGGTTAGCCTTAGGGTGAGGGTTAGGGTTAGGGTTAGGGTGAGCGTTACATTTAGGCTTAGGGTGAGTATTGGAGTGAGGGTCAGGGTTAGGGTTTGGGTGAGAGTAAGGGTTAGGGTGAGGGCGAGAGTGAGGGTTAGGGTTAGCTTTCGGGTGAGGGCTAGGGTTGGGTGAGGGTGAGGGTTAGGGTGAGGAGTAGGGTTAGGGTTAGGGTTAGGGTAAGTGTGAGGATTAGAGTTAGGTTTAGCTTTAGAGTTATGGTGAGGGTAAGGGTTAGAGTGAGGTTTAGGTTGAGGGTGAGGTTTAGGGTTAGAGTTAGTGTTAGGGTGAGAGTTAAGGTGAAGGTTAGGGTTTGGGTTAGGGTGAAGTTGACGCTGAGGGTTAGGGTTAGTGTTAGGGTGAGTCATAGAGTGAGGGATAGGGTTACCGTTAGGGTGAGGGAAAGGGTTAGGGTGAGGGTTTGGGTGAGAGGGAAGTTTAGGGCTAGCATGAGTGTTATTGTTAGTGTTAGGGTGAGGGTTAGGGTTAGGGTTATGTTTTGGGTGAGGGTGAGGGTTAGGGTTAGGGTTAGGGTGAGGGTTAAAGTGAGGGTTAGGGTTATGGTTAGGATTAGATTTAGGGTTAGGGTTAGGCTGAGGGTGAGGGTTATGGTTATGGTTAGGGTTAGGGTTAGGGTGAGTGCTTGGAGGAGGGCGAGGGGTTTCGGTGAGTGTGAGGGGGAGGGGGATGGTTAGGGTTAGGGTGATGGTTAGGTTTAGGTTTAGGGTGAGGGTTACAGTTAGGGTGATGTTTAGGGTGAGGGTGAGTATTGGGTGAGGGTGAAGGTTCGGGTGAGGGTGAAGGTTAAGTTGTGGGTGAGGTTAGGGTTAAGTTGAGGGTTAGAGTGATGGTGAGGGTTAGGGTGAGGGTCAGGGGTAGGGGTAGGGTTAGCGTGAGGTTTAGTGTTAGTGAGAGGGTTAGGGTGAGTGGTAGTGTTAGGGTTAGTGTGAGGGTTAGGTTTAGTGTGAGGGTTACAGTTAAGGTTAGTATTAGGGATAGTGTGAGAATAAGGGTTAGGGTGAGGGTTAGGGTTAGGTTCAGGGTAACGGTGAGGATGAGGGTAAGAGTTAGTGTTAGAGTTAGGTTTAGGGTTAGGGTGAGGGTTAGGGTTAGGGTGAGGGTGAGGGTGAGGTTTAGGATTAGGATTAGGGTTAGGGTAAGGGTGAGGATGAGGGTTAAGTTTAGGATTAGGGTTAGGTTTAGGGTTAGGCTTAGGGTGAGGGTGAGGGAGAGGGTAAGGGTTAGGGTTAAGGTGAGGGTGAGAGTAAGGTTTAGGGTTAGTTTGAGGGTTAAGTTTAAGGTTAGAGTTAGGGTTAGGGTTTGAGGTAGGGTGAGGGTGAGGGTGAGGGTTAGGGTTAGGGTCAAGATTAGGGTTAGGGATAGGGGTAGGGTGAGGGTGAGCATGAGGGTTAGGTTTAGGGTGAGAATTAGGGTGAGGGTTAGAGTTAGGATTAGGGTTAGGGTTAGGCTGAGGATGAGGGTGAGAGTAAGGTTGAGGGTTAGTGTTAGAGTGAGGGTTAGGGTTAGGGCAAGGGGTAGGGTGAGGGTAAGGGTAAAGGTGAGGGTGAAGGTTAGGGTGAAGGTGAGGGTTAGCATGAGGGTGAGGGTTAAGGTGAGGGTTAGGATGAGGGTTGGGGATAGGGTTAGGATTAGGGTGAGGGTTAGGTTGAGGGTTAGGGTTAGGATTAGGTTTAGGTTGATGTCTAGGGTCAGGGTGAGGGTTAGGGTTACGGTTAGGGTGAGGTTGAGGGTTAGGTTTAGGGTTAGGTTGAGGGTTAGAGTGAGGAGTAGGTGTACGGTTAGTGTGAGGGTAAGGTTTAGGTTGTGGTTTAGGGTGAGAGTGAGGGTTATGGTTAGCGTGAGTGTTATGGTGAGTTTTAGTGTGAGGGTTTGGGTCAGGGTTAGGGTAACGGTTTGTTTGAGGCTGACGGTTAGGGTTGGGGTTAAGGTTAGGGTTAGGGTAAGGCTGAGGGTGAGGGTTTGGGTGAGGGTGAGGGTTACGGTTAGGATTAGGTTTAGGGTGAGTGCTTGCGTGAGGGCTAGGTTTAGGGTCAGGGTGAGGGTTTCGGTAGGTAAGGGTTAGGGTTAGGGATAGGGTGAGCATTAGGGTCAAGTTGAGGGTAAAGGTGAGGGCGAGGGTTAGGGTGAGGGTAAAGAATAGGGTTAGGGTGAGGGTTAAGTTTGGGGTGATGTTTAGGGTGAGGGTGAGCTTTGGGTGAGGGTGAGGGTGAGGGTGAAAGTTATGGTGTGGGTGATTGTTAGGTTTAGGGTGAGGGTTAGGGTGACAGTGAGTGTTAGGGTGAGGGTGGGGGTTAGGTTTAGGGTTAGGGTGAGGGTTAGTGTAAGGGTGAGTGTTAGGGTGAGGGGTAGGGTTAGGGTTATGGTGTGGGTTAGGGTTAGTGTGAGGGTTAGGGTTAGAGTTAGGGTTAGGGTTAGTGTGAGGATAAGGGTTAGTGTGATGGTTAGGGTGAGGGTGAGGGTTATGGTTAGGTTTAGGGTGAGGGTGAGCATGAGGGTTAGGATTAGGGTTAGGGTTAGGATAAGGGTTAGGGTTAGGGTTAGGGGGAGGGGGAGGGAGAGGCTAAGGTTTAGGATTAGGATTAGTTTTAGTGTTAGGCTTAGGGTGTAGGTGAGCATATGGGTGAGATTTAGGGTGAGTGTGAGAGTTAGGGTTAGGGTTAGGGTGAGGCTTAGGGTTAGTGTGATGTTTAGGGTGAGGTTGAGGTTTAGGGTGAGGGTGAGTGTTCGTGTGAGGGTGAGGGTTAGGGTGTGGGTGAGGGTAAGGTTTAAGTTGAGGGTTAGGGTGACAGTGAGGGTGAGGGGTAGGGTGAGCGGTAGGGTTAGGGTTATGGTGAGGGTTATGGTTAGTGTGAGTGTTAGGTTTAGAATTAGGCTTAGGGTGAGGTTGAGGGTAACGGTGAGGTTTAGGGTGAGGATGAGGGTTAGGGTTATGTTTAGGGTGAGGGTTAGTTTAAGAGTTAGGGTGAGTGTTACGGTTAGGATTTGCGTTGGGGGAGGTCTTGTGCGACGGCGAGGGTTAGCGTGAGGGTGAGGGTTTAGTTCGGTAAGGGTTAGGTAGGTAGGTTAGGGTTAGGGATAAGGTGAAGATTAGGGTGAAGGTGAGGGTTAGGGTGAGGTTGAGGGTTAGTGTGAGAGTTAGGATTAGGGTTAGGATGAGGGTTAAGGTTAGGGTGATGTTTAGGGTGAGGGTGAGGGTTGGGTGAGGGTGAGTGTTCAGGTGAGGGTTCGGGATAGGGTGTGGGTGAGGGTTAGGTTTAGGGTGAGGGTTAGGGTGACAATGAGGATTAGGGTGAGGATGAGGGTTAGGATTAGGTTTAGGCTGAGGGTTAGGGTGAAGGTTAGGGTTAGGGTGAGTGTTAGGGTGAGTGGTAGGGTTAGGGTTATGGTGAGGGTTAGGGTTTTTGTGAGGGTTAGGGTTAGAGTTAGGGTTAGGGTTAGTGTGAGGATAATAGTTAGGGTGAGGGTTAGGATGAGGGTGAGGGTTAGGGTTAGCGTTAGGTTTAGGGTGCGGTTGAGGGTTACGGTAAGGGTTAGGGTTAGGGTGGGTGTGAGCATTAGAATTAGGGTTAGGGTGAGGGTTAGGGTTAGGCAAAGGGTTAGGGTTAGGTTTAGGGTTAATTTGAGGGTGAGGCTGAGTGTTAGGATTAGGGTTATGGTGAGAGTTAGGGTTAGGGTTAGGGCTAGGGTTAGGCTTATGGTTAGGGTGAGGCTGAGGGCTAGGTTTAGGGTTAGGGTGAGGGTGAGGGTGAGCGTTAGGGTTAGGATTAGGGTGAGGGTTATGGTTAGGGTGAGGGTTAGGTGTAGGGTGAGGGTGAGGGTGAGTGTGAGTGTTAGGGTTAGGTTTAGGGTTAGGCTGAGGGTGAGGGTGAGAGTGAGGGTTAGGGTTACTGTTAGGGTGAGTGTTATGGTTAGCGTGAGGGATTGGTTGAGGGTGAATGTTAAGGTTAGGTTTAGGGTTAGGATTAGTTTGAGGGCTAGGGTGATGTGGAGGGTTAGGGTTAGCATTAGGGTTAGGGTGAGGGTTAGGGTTAGGGTTAGGGTGAAGGTTAGTGTGAGTGGTAACGCTAGGGTTAGTGTGAGGGTTAGGTTTAGTGTGAGAGTTAGGGTTAGGGTTATAGTTAGGGTGAGGTTAATTGTTAGGGTGACGGTTAGGGTGAGAGTGAGGGTTAGGGTTTTGTGAGTGTTAGACTGAGGGTGAGTGTAAGGGTTAGGATTAGGGTTAGGTTATTGTGAGGGTGAGGGTTAGGGTTAGGGTTAGGGTTATAGTTAGGGTGAGGGTGAGGGTGTGGATTAGGGTTAGGATTAGGGTTAGACTGAGGTTGAGCTTGAGCGTGATGTTTAGGGTTAGGGTTAGCGTTAGGGTTAGGGTGAGGTTTAGGTTTAGAGTTAGGGTTAGCGTTAGTGTGAGGAGTAGGTTTAGAGTAAGGGTGAGGGTTAGGGTTAGTGTGCGTGTTAGGGTTAGGTTTAGGCTGAGGGTAAGGTTTAGGGTGAGGGTGAGGATTAGGGGTAGGGTTAGGGTTAGGGTGAAGGTTAGGTTGAGGGTAAGAATTTGGGTTAGGGTTACGGTGATGGTTAGCTTGAGGTTTAGGCTTAGGTTGAGGGTTAGTGAGAGGTTTAGGTTAATGGTAAGGGTTAGGATGATGGTTAGGCTGAGGGTGAGTGTCAGTGTTACAGTTAGTTTTAGGACTAGGTTGAGGGCGAGTGTGAGATTTAGGGTTAGGGTTAGGTTGAGGGTTAAATTTAGGGTGAGTGTTAGGGTTAGGGTTTCCGTTATGGTGAGGGTGAGGGTGAGGGTCAGGGTTAGGGTGAGGGTTAGAGTTAGGATTAGGTTTATGGTTAGGGTTAGTCAGAGGGTGAGTTTGAGAGTTAGGGTTAGGTTTAGGTTGAGGGTTAAGTTTAGGGTGAAGGTTAAGATTAGGGTTAGGGACAGGGTGAGGGAGGGTGAGGGTGAGGGTGAGGGTTAGGTTTAGGGTGAGAATTAGGGTGAGGGTTAGAGTTAGGATTAGGGTTAGGTTTAGGGTTAGGCTGAGGATGAGGGTGAGATTAAGGTTGAGTGTTACTCTTAGTGTTAGGGTGAGGGTTAGGGTTAGGGTGAGGGGTAGGTTGAGGGTGAGGGTGAAGGTGAGGGTGAGGGTTAGTTTGAGGGTGAGGGTTAGGGTGAGGATGAGGGTTAGGGTGAGGGTGAGGGTTTAAGGTCAGGGTTAGGGTGAGGGATAGTGTTAGGGTTAGGGTTAGGTTTAGTTTGAGGATTAGGGTTATGGTTAGCTTTAGAGTTTGGGTGAGGGTAAATGTTACAGTGAGGTTTACGGTGAGGGTGAGGTTTAGGGTTAGCGTTAGGGTTAGTTTGAGGCTAAATGTTAGGGTGAGGTTTATGGTGAGGGTGAGGTTTAGGGTTAGCATTAGGGTTAGGGTGAGGGTTAAGGTGAAGGATAAGGTTTGGGTTAGGGTGAGGTTGAGGATGAGGGTTAGGGTTAGGGATAGGATGAGGGTTAAGGATAGTGTTAGGCTTAGGGTTAGGGCTAGGGTGAGGGTTAAGTTTAGGGTTAGGGTGAGGGGTAGAGTGAGGGGTAGGTGTAGGTTTAGGTTGAGGGTAAGGGTTAGGTTGTGGGTTAGGGTGAGAGTGAGGGTTATGCTTAGCGTGAGTGTTATGGTGAGTGTTATTGTTAGGGTTAGGTTCAGGGTTAGGGTAACGGATAGGGTGAGGCTGACAGTTAGGTTTAGGGTTAGGGTGAGGGTTAGGGTGAGTTTGCAGGTGAGGGTTTGGGTTAGGATTAAGGTTAGGGTTAGGGTAAGGCTGAGGGTGAGGGTTTGGGTGAGGATGAGGGTTACGGGTAGGATTAGGGTTAGGGTAATGGCTTGCTTGAGGGCGAGGGTTAGGGTGAGGGTGAGGGTGAGGTTGAGGGTTTCGGTTGGTAAGGGTTAGGGTTAGGGATAGGGTGAGGATTAGAGGGAAGTTGAGGATTAGGATGAACATGAGGGTTAGGGTGAGGGTTAGGATTAGGGTTAGGGTGAGGGTTAAGTTTAGGGTAATGTTTAGCGTGATGGTGAGGGTTGGGTGAGGGTGAGGTTTAGGGTGAGGGTGAGGGTTAAGGTGTGGGTGAGCGTTAGGTTTAGGGTGAGGGTTAGGGTGTCGGTGAGTGTTAGGGTGAGGGTGGGGGTTAGGTTTAGGTTCAGGGTGAGGGTTAGTGTTAGGGTGAGTGTTAGGGTGAGGGTTAGGGTTAGGGTTATGTTGTGGGTTAGGGTTAGTGTGAGGGTTAGGGTTAGAGTTAGGGTTAGCGTTAGTGTGAGGTTAATGGTTAGGGTGATGGTTATGGTGAGGGTGAGGGTTAGGGTTAGCCTTAGGTTTAGGGTGAGGGAGAGGGTTATGGTTAGGGTTAGGGTTAGGGTGAGCTTAAGATTAGTGTTAGGGTGAGGGTTAGGGTTAGGCTAAGGCTTACAGTTAGGCTTAGTGGGAGGGGGAGGGAGAGGCTAAGGTTTAGGATTAGGGTTAGGTTTAGGGTTGGGCTTAGGGTGAAGGTGAATGTAAGGGTGAATTTTAACGTGAGTGTGAGGGTTAGGGTTATGGTGAGGGTGATGCTTAAGGTTAGTGTGATGTTAGGGTGAGGTTGAGGTTTAGGGTGAGGGTGAGTGATCGTGTGAGGGTGAGGGTTAGTGTGTGGGTGAGGGTAAAGTTTAGGGTGAGGGTTAGGGTGACACTGAGGGTTAGGGTGAGCGTGCAGGTTAGGGCTAGGGTTAGGTTGCGGGTTAGTTTGAGGGTTAGGGTTAGGGTGAGGGGTAGAGTGAGTGGTAGGTTTAGGGTTATGGTGAGGGTTATGGTTAGTGTGAGAGTTAGGGTTAGAATTAGGCTTTGTTTGAGGTTGAGGGTATGGGTGAGGTTTAGGGTGAGGATGAGGGTTAGGATTAGGTTTAGGGTGAGGATTAAGGTGAAGGTGAGGGTTAGGGTTTGGGGAGAGTAAGGGTTAGGGTGAGGGTGAGTTTGAGAGTGAGGGTGAGGGTTAGTGTGAGGTGTATGTTTAGGGTCAGGGTAAGGGTTAGGGTTAGGGTGAGGTTTAGGGTTATGGTTAGGGTGAGGGTGTGTGTTAGGTTTAGGGTTTGGGTTAGGATGAGGGTGAGGTTTAGGGTGAGGTGAGGATTAGGGTGAGGGGAAGGTTTAAGGTTAGGTTGAGGTTTAGATTAATGTGAGGGTTATGGTTAGGGTTAGCTTTAGGGTGAGGGTGAGTGTAAGGGTTAGGGTGAGGGTTAGGGTGAGAGAGAGGGTTAGGGTAAGGGTAAGGGTTAGGCTTACGGTTCGGGTGAGCCTGAGGGATAGGGTGATAGTGAGTTTAAGGGTGAGGTTGGGGGTTAGGTTTAAGTTTAGTGTGAGGGTTTGGGTTAGGGTGAGTGTTAGGGTGAGGGGTAGGTTTAGAGATATGGTGAGGGTTAGGGTTAGTGTGATGGTTAGGGTTAGAGTTAGAGTTAGGTTTAGTGTGAGGTTAAGGGTTAGGGTGATGTTTAGGGTGAGGGTGAGGGTTAGGTTTAGGGTGAGGGTGAGGGTTATGGTTACGGTTAGTGTTAGGGTGAGCATGAGGGTTATGATTAGGTTAAGAGTGAGGATTAGGGTTAGGCTAAGGGTTAGGGTTAGGGTTAGGGTGAGGCTGAGGAAGAGGCTAAGGTTTAGGATTAGGGTTTTGTTCAGGGTTAGGCTTAGGGTGAAGGTGAGGGTAAGGGTGAGTTTTAGGGTAATTGTGAGTGTTAGGGTTAGGGTTAGGGTGAGGCTTAGGGTTAGTGTGATGTTTAGGGTGAGGTTGAGGTTTAGAGTGAGGGTAAGTGTTCATGTGAGGGTGAGGCTTAGGGTGTGGGTGAGGGTAAGGTTAGGGTGAGGGTTAGAGTGACAGTGAGGGTTAGGGTGAGGGTGAGGGTTAGGGTTAGTGTTAGGTTTAGGGTGCGGGTTAGGTTGAGAGTTAGGGTTAAGGTGAGGGGTTGGGTGTGGGTTAGTTTAGTGTTATGGTGAGGGTTATGGTTAGTGTGGAATTTAGGGTTAGAATTAGGCTTTGGTTGAGGTTGAGTATAAAGGTGAGGTTTAGGGTGAGGGTGAGGGTTAGGGTTAGGTTTTGGGTGAGGATTAGGGTGAGGGTGAGGGTGAGGGTTACAGTTAGTATTAGGGTTAGGGGGAGGGCTTGCGCGATGGCGAGTGTTAGGGAGAGGGTGAGGGTTTAGGTAGTTAAGGGTTAGGTAGTTAGGTTAGGGTTAGGGATAGGGTGAGGATTAGGTTGAAGGTGAGGGTTAGGGTGAGGGTGAGGGTTAGGGTGAGGGTTAGGATTAGGGTTAGAGTGAGAGTTAAGTTTAGGGTGATGTTTAGGGTGAGGGTGAGGGTTGGGTGAGGGTGAGTGTTCGGATGAGGGTTCGGGTTCGGGTGTGGGTGATGGTTAGGTTTAGGGTGAGGGTTAGGGTGACAGTGAGGATTAGAGTGAGGTTGAGGGTAAGGGTTAGGGTTAAGGTGAGGGTAAGGGTGAGGTTTAGTGTTAGTGTGAAATTTAGGGTGAGGTTGAGGTTTAGGGTGAGGGTGAGTGTTCGTGTGAGGGTGAAGGTAAGGATGTGTGTGAGGGTTATGGTTAGGGTGACGGTTAGGGTGACTGTGAGGATTAGTGTAAGTGTTAGGTTTAGGGTTAGGTTTAGCTTTCCAGTGAGGATTAGGGTTAGGGTTAGGGTGAGGGTTAGCGTTAGGGTTAGGGTGAGAGTAAGGGTTAGGGTGTGGGTGAGGGTAAGGTTTAGGGTGAGGGTTAGGGTGAGAGTGAGGGTTAGGGTGAGGGTGAGGGTGAGGGTTAGGGTTAGGGTGCGGGTTAGGTTGAGGCTTAGGGTTAGGGTGAGTGGTAGGGTGAGGGGCAGGGTTAGGGTTATGGTGAGGGTTATCGTTAGTGTGTAGGTTAGGGTTAGAATTAGGCTTAGGTTGTGGTTGAGGGTAAGGGTGAGGTTTAGGGTGAGGGTGAGGGTTAGGGTTAGGTTTAGGGTGAGGGTTATGGTGAGGGTGAGGGTGAGGGTTACGGTTAGTATTAGTGTTAGGGGGAGGGCTTGCGAGAGGGGGAGGGTTAGGGTGAGGGTGAGGGTTTATCTAGGTAAGGGTTAGGTAGTTAGGTTAGGCTTAGGCATAGGGTAACGATTAGGGTGAAGGTGAGGGTTAGGGTGAGGGTGAGGGTTAAGTTGAGGGTTAGGATTAGAGTTAGGGTGAAGTTTAAGGTTAGGGTGATGTTTAGGGTGAGGGTTAGGTTTGGGTGTGGGTGAGGGTTCGGGTTAGGGTGTGGGTGAGGGTTAGGTTTAGGGTGAGGGTTAGGGTGAGGTTGAGGGTTAGGGTTAGGGTTAGCGTGAGGGTTATGGTGAGGGTTAGGGTTAGGGTGAGAGTTAGGGTGAGGGGTAGGGTTAGGGTTATGGTGAGGTTTATGGTTATTTTGAGGGTTAGGGTTAGAGTTAGGGTTAGGGTTAGTGTGAGGATAATCGTTAGGGTGAGGATTAGGATGAGGGTGAGGGTTAGGGTTAGCGTTAGATTTAGGGTTAGGTTTAGGGTTACGGTTAGGGTTAGGGTTAGGTTGAGTGTGAGGGTTAGGATTAGGGTTAGGGTGAGGGTTAGGGTTAGGCTAAGGGTTAGGGTTAGGGTTAGGGTTATGGTCAGAGTGAGGCTGAGGATTAGGATTAGGGTTAGGGTTAGGTTGAGGGTGATGGTGAGGCTTAGGTTTATTATTACGGTTAGGTATAGGGTTAGGCTTAGGGTGAGGGTGAGGGTAAGGGTGAGTTTTAGGGTGAGGGTGAGAGTGAGGGTTAGGGTGAGGTTTAGTTTTAGTGTGAAGTTTAGGGTGAGGTTGAGTTTTAGGGTGTGCGTGAGGTTTCGGGTGAGGTGAAGGTAAGGATGTGTGTTAGGGTTATGGTTAGGGTGACTGTGAGGATTAGTGTAAGTGATAGGTTTAGGGTTAGGTTTAGCTTTCCCGTGAGGGTTAGGGTTAGGGTTAGCGTTAGGGTGAGGGTTAGGGTTACGGTTATGGTGAGGGTTACGTTTAGGGTTAGGGTGAGAGTTAGAGTGAGGGTTAGGTTTAGGGTTCGGTTGAGAGTAAGGGTTAGGGTGAGGGTGAGGGTGAGAGTGAGGGTTAGGGTTAGCATTCGGGTGAGGGATAGGGTTGGGTGAGGGTGAGGGTTAGGGTGAGGGTTAGGTTTAGGGTTAGGGTTAGGGTAAGTGTGATGATTAATGTTAGTTTTAGAGTTAGAATTAGGGTGAGGGTAAGGGTTAGGGTGAGGTTTATGTTGAGGGTGAGGTTTAGGGTTAGGGTTAATGTTAGGGTGAGGGTTAAAGTGAAGGTTAGGGTTTGTTTTAGGGTGAGGTTGAAGGAGAGGGTTAGGGTTTGGGTTAGGGTGAGGTTTAGAGATAGGGTAAGTGTTAGGGTTAGGGTTAGGGTGAGGGTTATGTTTAGGATTAGGGTGAGGGTGAGGGTTAGGGTTAGGGTGAGGGTCAGGGTTAGGTTGATGGTTAGGGTGAGGGTGAGTGTTAGGTTTAGCACTAGGGTTATGGTGAGTGTGAGTGTAAGAGGTGAGGGTGAGGGTAAGTGTTAGCGTTAAGGTTAGGCTGAGGGTGAGGGTGAGGCTGAGGTTTAGGGATAGGTTGAGGTTTAGGATTAGGACTAGGGTTAGAGTGTGTGTTATGTTTATGTTTAGGGTTAGGATGAGGGTGAGGGTTAGGGGGAGGTGAGGTTAGGGTGAGGGGTAGATTTGGGGTTAGGGTGAGATTTAGGTTTAGTGTGAGTGTTATGGTTAGGGTTAGCGATAGGGTGAGGATGAGGGTAACGTTTAGGGTTAGGGTGAGAGTTAGGGTTAGGGTTAGGCTTATGGTTATGGTGAGGCTGAGGGTTAGGTTAGGGTGAGGGATAGGGTGACAGTGAGTGTTAGGGTGAGGGTGGGGGTTAAGTTTAGGGTTAGGGTGAGGTTGAGGGTTAGGGTGAGTGTTATGGTGAGGGGTAGGGTTAGGGTTATGGTGAGGGTTAGGGTTAGTGTGAGGGTTAGGGTTAGAATTAGGCTTTGGTTGAGGTTGACAGTAACGGTGAGGTTTAGGGTGAGGGTGAGGGTTAGGGTTAGGTTTAGGGTGCGGGTTAGGGTGAGGGTGAGGGTGAGGGTTACGGTTAGGGTTAGGGTTAGAGTGAGCATGAGGGTTAGGATTAGTGTTATGGTGAGGGTTAGGACTATGCAAAGGTTTAGGTTTAGGGGGAGGGGAGGAAGAGGCTAAGGTTTAGGATTAGGGTTAGCTTTAGGGTTAGGCTTAGGGTGAAGGTGAGGGTAAGGGTAAGTTTTAGGGTGAGTGTGAGGGTTAGGGTTAGGGTTAGGGTGAGTCTTAGGGTTAGTGTGATATTTAGGGTGAGTTGGAGATTTAGGGTGAGGGTGAGTGTTTGTGTGAGGGTGAGGGTTAGTGTGTGGGTGAGGGTAAGGTTTATGGTGAGGGTTAGGGTGACAGTGAGGAGTAGGGTGAGGGTTAGGGTTAGGGTTTGGGTTAGGGTGCGGGTTAGGTTAAGGCTTAGGGTTAGGGTGAGGAGTAGGGTGAGGTGTAGGGTTAGGGTTATGTTAAGGGTTATGGTTAGTGGAGCTTAGGGTTAGAATTAGGCTAAGGTTGTGGTTGAGGGTAAGAGTGAGGTTTAGGGTTAGGGTAAGGGTTAAGGTTAGGTTTAGGGTGAGGGTTATGGTGAGGGTGAGGGTGAGGGTTACCTTTAGTATTAGGTTTAGGGGGAGGGCTTGGGAGAGGGCGAGGGTTAGGGTGAGGGTGAGTGTTTAGGTAGGTAAGGGTTAGGTAGTTAGGTTAGCCTTAGGCATAGGGTGACGATTAGTGTGAAGGTGAGGGTTAGGGTGAGGGTGAGGTTTAGGGTTAGCATTAGGTTTAGGGTTAGGATTAGGGCTACGGTTAGGGTTAGGGTTAGGGTGAGTGTGAGTGTTAGGATTAGGGACAGGGTGAGGGTTAGGTTTAAGCTAAGGTTTAGAGTTCGGGTTAGGGTTAAGGTGAGGGTGAGGCAGAGGGTTAGGATTAGGGTTAGGGTTAGGGTGAGGGTGATGGTGAGGCTTAGGTTTAGTGTTAGGGTTAGGTTTAGCATTAGGCTTAGGGTGAGGGTGAGGGTTAGTGTTAGGGTGAGGTTTAGTGTTAGTGTGAAGTTGAGGGTGAGGTTGAGGTTTAGGGTGAGGGTGAGGGTGAGGGTGAGGGTGAAGGTAAGGATGTGTGTGAGGGTTATGGTTAGGGTGACGGTTAGGGTGACTGTGAGGATTACTGTAAGTGTTAGGTTTAGTGTTAGGTTTAGCTTTCCAGTGAGGTTTAGTGTTAGGGTAGCGTTAGGGTGAGGGTTATGGTTAGGGTTAGGGTGAGGGTTACGTTTAGGGTTAAGTTGAGAGTTAGAGTGAGGGTTAGGTTTAGGGTTAGGGTGAGAGTAAGGGTTAGGGTAAGGGTGAGGGTGAGAGTGAGGGTTAGGGTTAGCTTTTGGGTGAGGGCTAGGGTTGGGTGAGGGTGAGGGTTAGGGTGAGGGTTAGGTTTAGGGTTAGGGTTAGGGTAAGTGTGAGGATTAATGTTACTTTTAGAGTTAGAATTAGGGTGAGGGTAAGGGTTAGGATTAGGGTTAGGGTGAGGGCTTTCGTGAGGGCGAGGATTAGGGTGAGGATGAGGGTGAGGCTGAGGGTTTTGGTAGGTAAGGGTTAGGATTAGGGATAGGGTGAGGATTAGGATGAAGTTGAGGATTAGGGTGAGGGTGAGGGTTAGGGTGAGGGTGAGGGTTAGGGTAAGGGTTAGGGTGAGGGTTGGAGATAGGGTTAGGGTTAGGGGGAGGGCTAGGTTGAGGGTGAGGGTTAGGGTTAGGGTGAAGGTTAGGGTGAGGGTTAGGTTGAGGTTGAGGGTTAGGGTTAGTGTGAGCATAAGGGTTAGTGTGAGGGTTACTGATAGGATTAGGTTTAGGGTGAAGCCTAGGGTGAGGGTGAGGGTTAGGGTTACTTTTAGGGTGAGGGTGAGGTTTAGGTTTAGGTTTAGGGTGAGGGTTAGAGTGAGGGGTAGGTGTAGGGTTAGGGTGAGGGTAAGGGTTAGGTTGTGGGTTAGGGTGAGAGTGAGGATTATGGTGAGTGTGAGTGTTATGGTGAGTGTTAGTGTGAGGGTTAGGGTCAGGTTTAGGGTAACAGATAGGGTGAGGCTGACGGTTAGGGTTAGCATTCCGGTGAGCGTTAGTGTGAGGGTGAGGGTGAGGGTTAGGGTTAGGATTAAGGTTAGGGTTAGGGTAAGGCTGAGGGTGCGGGTTTGGGTGAGGGTGAAGGTAACGGTTAGGATTAGGTTTAGGGTGAGGGCTTGTGTGAGGGCGAGGTTGAGGGTGAGGGTGAGGGTTAGGGTTTCGGTAGGTAAGGGTTAGGGTTAGGGATAGGGTGAGGATTAGGGTCATGTTGAGGGTTT